>NC_056736.1:327279703-327477203 GCF_019279795.1 Protopterus annectens
TGACAGGTGAAGACTATCCCTGGCAAAAAAGTGTAGACTATCAAACATGTCCTCCCAGGCTGACAAGAATTTGACCCTTTTGGCATGAGAGCAATAGTTAAGCCAATTATTAAAATCAATCCTTCTCTGCTGGCATTGTGACATCATCCTTGGGGATGGCAGAATGTTGCTCAATACTAGGCTAATACCTCCTGTGACATAGTTTCCGAGACCTCTAATCATGTCTTTCTTCATATAGTCCAAGGAGGTATGTCTCAGATCATTCATACCCACATGGACTATGACTGAGTCATACTGGTACTTAGGTTCATAGGTGTGCACTAGGCTAATGGCCCTGGAGCCTTTACAAGCCTAGCCATAAGATTATCCTGGCATCGTGCCACCCAACCTTAGTTCCCAGTGCATCTGTCGAGTAGATCCACTGGAGTGATCCCTGTGGTGAATTTTCTATTTCCCATCCACTCATTAAGATTTCTCTTGAAGAGCGCCAATGAGGTGCTCTGTTTGACATGCATGGAAAGTCTATTCCACAGCATGGCAGTCTCTGGGTTATGAACCTGTGCCTCCAGCATATTCTGTTAATTGTGGTAATGAGGTTGAGGTCTCTGGAGTGTGTGGTGCGGAGGGATTGGGATTTCTTTAGATGAAGTATTTCTAACAGAGCTGGGTTACACATGGCTTTGTAAGTCAAGCAGAGATCGCCTCTAAGTAGGCAACATGAGACAGAGAATAGTTGGAGTTTTTGAGTCTGTCCATATAGGACAAGTGTTTATGGGCTAGGATCCTCTTTGTAAGGTACTTTTGCAGCCTCTCCAGTTGTTGCAGGTGTCTAGTGAGGTACATGCCAAATGGGGCATTGTACTCGATGATTGGCCTAATGAGGCAAGAGTAGAGGGAGACAATGACCTCTTTCTTCCTGGATGCAAAACCCTTAGTAATAACATGTGCTACATAGAAGGACTTCCTGACCACAGTGGCAATATGGTGGTCAAAAGAGAGGATGCTGTCAACCTGTGTTACCAGATCTCTTATAATGACTTCTGTGTCCAGTGGACTACCATTGATGTGGTAATTCATGGGAACTGGGTTTTTACCAAAGGGGATGATGACACATTTTTTAGCACTGAGCTTAAGGCCATGGTTCTGACACCAGACGTTGGTCTCAGTGAGGCCTTTCTGTAGGATGTCAACATCACTTGGGGAGTTAATAATAGCTCCCAACTTGCAATCCTCTGTGAACTTTGTCAGCCAGCGCCCCTTCATGTTGGCCTGGACTTCAGAGAAGTAGATACCAAACAGGAGAGGACCCAGGACCAGACCCTGTGTGACTCAACTCGTGACTAGTTGGCAGTCTGACTTGGAGTCAGCTACTTTCACACTGTGGGTTCTATGAGCCAGTTTGCAACCCACCTAGTTTTTTTATGGGTTGATACCCAGCTTACTGAGTTTTTCTATGATTCCTGAGTGGGGATTGGTATCAAAGGGCTTGGCCAGATCAAGGTAGGGTGTATGATCCACCATGCCTTAATCCACAGCTCTGGTGACTGACTCAAAAAGTTGACCAGATTGAGCAGGCATGATCTACCCTTCACAAAACCAAACTGTGTGGGATCCAGAGTTTGGAGATTCCCTATATCCTTGTTTATTAGATCCATGATAATCCATTCCATAGCTTTGCATATCAGACTCTTCAGGCTAATGGGGTGATAGTTCCCAGGGTTTGAAGTCATTCCTTTGTGGAGAGGGTTGACTTTAGCAGTGCACCATTCAGTAGGGACAAAGCCTGAGGTAAGGCTGTTATTGAACAAGGCACACAGGTGAGGTGCCAGTTCACTCTGTAGTTCATATAGAACACAACCAAGGATATTGTTAGGTCCCGTAGAAGCTGTATTCTTGGTCTTGGACAGTGCTGTTTTAACCTGTGCAGCAGTAACACTGGGTGCCTGGCAATCTACCGGTATTGTGATTGGGCCTTTGGAGAGGCGAGAGGGGTAAAGTTGGCAGTGAATCTGTCGACCAGTATATTGGCAATATCTATTGGCTTGGTATAGCAGGTACCATTGTGCAGTAGCTCAGAGCAAATCTGGGGATTGCCATGGAGATTCTTTACATAACTATAGAAGGCCTTGTGGTTGTCTTTACTATCTGCTGCAATTCTGTTTTCACAGATAGCTTTAGAGGATTTGATGAGAGATTTCAACTTTTTGTTGAGGCTGATAAGGGAGTTTTTCCAGTCTTGGGACTTCAGCTTATCATCAGCATCATCAGTTTACTCCTTCTGTTGTAGAGTTTGTTTATGGCAGGGGACTACCAAATTGGCTTTCTTTTTTTGGAGGAGAGTGTCTTGGTTCTATTGGGTATGGCGAGATCCATGCATTTGTGTACGTGTTCGTACACTGCATTGGTGTATGATCCTGCTGCCATGCAACTATTCTCCATTTGCATGTGCCGTGAAGTTAGCAACCTCTATTTTTAGGAGCCCAAAGTTAGCTTTGGAGAAGTTTTTCATGGTGGTTACCTTTGCAGTGGGGCTGAGGGTAGAATATGGATTTCCAAGGTGATTAGTTTGTGGTCAGATCTAACCAGGGAGGAGTTGACTACTGGTGTAGAGGAATGGTCGCCCATGTTAGTAATGACCAGGTTAAGGATGTTGCTACCTCTAGTGGGGGTAAGAACGAGCTGGTCCAGGGCATTTGATTTAATGAATTCCAGGAAACGTTGGGCAAGTGTATTGGTACATGAATAGTTTTCCCAGTTAATGGAGGGGTAGTTGAAGTTGCCCAGTATGACAGTGTTAGGTTGGACCGTAATATTTTCCAGGGTTCTTAGGAATGTGGAGTGTGAGTCTTGGGGACCTATAGCAGGCTACGACCTGAATCGCTGTCTTATCCAATGTTAGCTGTACCCGAAGTGTCTCTGATGCGTTATGTTGGGCTACTAGTCTGGAGTTGTGTGCATCCTTTATGAATATGGAAACATCACCGCCTTTAGAACTTCATTCCAAGTTTTGGGGCCAAAAGGTGTGGAATGAGTTATAGCCTGGTAGTGCAGGGGTGCTTTCTGCTGCCTTTAACCAGGTGTCTGCTACAGCACAAACGTCGATGTTCTCCATTTTAAGGAGTGCTTCAAGTGAGTGCATTTTGAGATTTAGACTTCTAATATTGAGCAGCATGACCCTCAGATTGCATTTTTTGGTAAGTAACCTGAGTGCTTCCATGATCTTACAATTTTTGGCCCCTAACTGTAACCTTGATAAGAGGGACATCAGTGTATTTCACAAAGGAGTCTCCTATGATCAGAATATTCAGTCGAGTGTTTTGCCTTACAAGCTTGGTAGTTGAGGCACAATGAAATGTGACTGTATATGTTGTGATGGGAATTCTCTTGTTGGTGCACATGCAGAATTTCTGAAGACTGTGGCAAAGAGACCTTTGAGATTTGGGTAAACTACATGTGAGCACCTCTACATATCTGGATCTATATGTGTGGTCATTTGTGGGTGCGGTGACTGATATGTATGTGTGAGTCATTAACAAACCGTTTGTTACTTTTTGTGTCTATGTGTGAGAGTCTATCCTCCAATGCCATTTTGTAACTATGTCTCTTTGTCTCTTACATACTGTATTTGTCTGTTTGAGAACTAAGTGGTTGTTACTGTACATGAGGCAGTTGTAACATTGCCTCGGGATACCCATCTCCATGAAGCTAGATGTAGAGATAGCAGCAAAGTGCCCATCCATGGTTGCATTTCCTTATGTGTACTTTAAGGTAATAGGAGTGAAGGGTGATTGCAAGTAGATGAGGGAAGGGTGCTTATGTGGTGTAATCTGCAGCTAACCTAACCATCGATGCTGCACAGTGCCCAAATCAGATGCTGTCTGAGCAGCAATAGCCTGGATGCTATGTTAAGATAACTAGCACAGTAGACTTTCACAGTATAATGAAAATAAGCAATGTTTCCAGATATTTTTGTCTGCAGAGGGCACTGGCACCACAAACAGATCAGTGCAAATGTGCCAAATTTATACCAGCACTCGAAATATAGAAAACTGACTGAGCCCTCTGAACAATAAAATGACTGCACATAGATGCCTTTGGTATGCTTCCCAGCTCAGATAGACCAGGTAAACACCTACTGCCACTAGATGAGTAATCCCAGTCCTACTAATGTAAAAGCACAGGAAAAGAGTGTCCAGAGTGAAATGCTACCGCAAACAAACTTAAAGATACAGATACAGCAGTGTACTTTAAACAGCTTACAAAAGTGTGACTATTTAATAGAAGTACTTTCTTTGGTAAAAATGAGATGTGACAAGAGCCACTCATTTGTACAGAATTTATAACAACAGCAAAAAACAAGCTGATTAATATGCCCTCCAGCCAATAAAACAACTACATTGAGAAGTCTCTAGTGTGTTTCCCAGCCTATACAGACCAGGCTACTACCCAACACCACTAGATGGAAAATCCACTGACCTCTTGATGGAAAAGGACAGAAAAGTACTTGCTAAAGTACAAAAGTACACTTCTTTATCCAACTGCTAGCTAGATAATGAATTCAGAACAAACAAATCAGTCTTTTTACAAAATAATCACAAGGAAAGGCAAATAAATAATTTAGGATATAAACAGCAGTATAGAAAGGGAGGAGCTTATAAAGCTCAATTTACAGTAAGGACAGGAAGCTTAAAATCACCAAGTTTTAAAAGCAGATCAAATATTGGCATGCTGGGTGGGAAAAATAGCTAGCAAGGAGTCACCAACAGTGTTTGTAGTTTTTGCAGGCTTGGAGTCTTATCAGAAAAGACAAAGACGCATAAATTTGTTGTGTATTTAAGTATCACTTACAAAACAAATTAGCTAATGAAAAAAGTGTGAAATGAAAACAAAATTGAGCAGGTAAAACGGGAAGTAACTCTATTAGTTTAAGTAACTCACAGACAACATATATATATATATATATATATATATATATATACACACACACACACACACACACACACACACACACATATATATCTATATATATATATATATATATATATATATATATATATATATATATATATATATATATATATAGGTTTACTTTCCTCATTGAACATGGAGTCACCAACTGTACTTGTAGTTTCTGGAGGTTTGGAGTCCTATAAAAAAGTCAAAGACCCAAAAATTTCCTGTGTATTTATATGTCACTCAATAAACAAATTAATCAATGAAAAAATGAAATGTGAAATGTGCAGTGTAGATAATTTGTCTATCTCCTACATAGAACAAAAACACAAGGCCAAGCAAAATTCTTAAAACAGAAGATAAAATGGAGCAGGTAAAACAGAAAGCAGCTCTATCAGTTTAAGTAACTCACAGACAAAAAAAATATAGGTTCACTTTCTTGAAACAGCAGGAAGTCGCCAGCAGTAATTGTAGTTTTTGAAGGCTTCAGCATCATTGTTATATTCCACAGGATCTTCATTGATTTTTTGAAAATGTGTCTCATTTTTTGCTGGTGTTTCTATTCATTTTGCCTTGTTTCCAAATTGTCTATAAAACTTTTTTGGTTCATCATTAAATTGCTTATTTTGTACTTTTCTTTTATATTTATCTGCACATTCTCTAAGCTTTTCTGTCTACGCTGATATTTTTAGTTTATTATTTGCAATAATGTATGATAGATCCTGGCCTGTTCTGATACTGCACATTAATATTATCACATCTATCTTTCTGAGTATTTTTGTTGATCTATTCCCTCTTCTATACTCTTCTAACAGCAACACTTTTTGCCTTAATTGCTTTATAGTTTTTTTCTGTTCAATACATTCATGATGGTGTTTGATTTCTTCCCTTCCTTTCCCTTACTGCCCTGTGTTTTGTGGTAAGACTTTATCTGTTATTAATTTAGCTTTGCAGTAATATGTCTTATTTGCTTCTGTTTTATTGCATGAATTTCTATGAACAGCCTTGATTACTCTGTTCACTTGTTTTGTTTTATTAAACTGTAAACATTCAGGATCTTATTGACTTTCTGTAATCTATTTTAATATGCCTGTCCATCCCTATTAAATCAAGCAATCCTTCCCTTAGATTACTTTTTTCTAAAATAAGGGCACATTCTTTCTTCTCCATTTCCTGCGGGCATTCTACAGAAAGTTCTAGAACATTTTCTGTATCATATTCTCTTTAACTTCATCCTGTGTCATCTGTGCTCTTTAATATGAGAACTCACTGGCCAATCACTTCACAACATTGACTGTGTTAGAGATGCCACAGTTTCTTGTTCCTTCACTTGCTGTGCAGCTCCAATACTGGTTTCCTACTGAAGGCTCTAAAGTATCTTCATATGGCAACTCAACTGGTTTCTCCTTAATTTGGGGATTCATTATTCTATCATGATGCAATGTTCTTAAAGTTAGATTTTCTACATTAATTCTGTCAATTTTTCAGGTAGTCCATATTTTCATTTCTATTTTTTTAAGTTCTCCATTACTAATCCTCTTTTCTACTTTCCACCTTTGTTTTCTCATTTTTTGTATTGTAACACTGGTGTCCCACAAGGCTATGTGCTGAGCCCCCTTCTGTATACTCTTTATACCCACAACTGTGTCCACTCTCATTCTACTAACACCATCATTAAGTTTGTGGATGACACCACAGTGGTTGGACTTATTTCAGAAGGAAATGAGACCACATATAGAGATGAAGTTCAAAGACTGGCTGCACGAAGTACTAAAAACAACCTTGCCCTGAACTCTGCCAAAACAAAAGAACTTGTAATAGATTTCTGGAGGCACAACCCAGATCACAACCCAATGTACGTCAATGGAGACTGTGTGGAAAAGATTCCTACCTTCAAGTTTCAAGGTATACATATGGCAGAAGATCAGTCTCGGTCCATAAATACCATGGAGACAGTCAAGAAGGCACAGCAGAGACTCCATTTCCTGATGATTCTCAGGAAAAACAACCTGCAGGAGAAGCTACTGGTATCTTTTTACCTATGTTTTATTGAATGTGTGCTGACATACTACATTTCCATGTGGTATGCCAACAGCTCAGTGGCAGATGGAAAGGCCCTTCAAAGGCTCATTAACTCTACCCAGAAATTCATTGGCTGCTCACTGCACTCTTTGGAGGAACTCTTCAGCTCTTGCTGTCTCAGCAAGGCAACCAACATCTTAAAACATCTTTCTCACCCTGGATAAAAAACTGCTTGAGTTGCTGCCTTCTGGCAGGCAGTTCAGGTCCATTCTATCTCTGACAAACAGACTTAAGAACAGTTTTTATCCCAGAGCCATACGTGAACTGAACAATGCTAAATACTCACAATTAGTACAGATAATAGCCATTTGCACTATAAGGTATATGTTTACATTCCTATGTACCTTACTTTATTCCTTTCATGTATAATATACCCAAGTGCAATAACTTAGTTGTTTACTGCATTTCATTGCATTATATTGTATTGTTTTGTATTGTATTGTATTCTCTTATTTATTCATGTTCATTATATGCAAATGACCTTAGGGAGCTGCTACAAATTGCGTTGTACTTATGCAATGCCAATAAAGGAATCTTATCTTATTTCTCTTCAAATATCTTTGATGCTGCATTTTTGTATTGATTAGTTTTGCTTTCCCCTTTGCATGTTTCCATTGTCCATATTTCTTCTTCAAATGCGACTCCCGTTTTTCCTTACTTTGGGGACTTGTTTCATCATGCTGTGACATAACCTATTTAAAACTTTCTAGACTAAGTCCATCACATTGCAGGTATTCCATAACTTTGGTATTTATTTTTTTTAACTTCTGCTTTACTAATCTTCTATTATACATTCCCCCTTTGTGATGTTATTTTCTATATTGTGAAATTTTCCATATCTGGATGCCTTTACCTGTATTTCTGTTTGAATATCTTTGGGGCTGCTTTTTTGTATTAATTAATTTAGTTATCTCCTTTGCATAAATATTGTACCACATCAGATATCTCTTTCCCATGTTCAGATTTCTTTTTTTATACCTTTCAAAAATGTCTAGATTTTGTTCTTTGTTTTTTCACACTTACTCAGTTGCTTCTTTTTCTAAGTCTATATAAGGTTTTTCATGGATCTGTTTTTTTTTTTTTAATGAACACTAATTTGCATTTGAAGCTTTTGGTAGTTTTTTTTCTTTTGTAGTATTTTCCTTTCCTTTAATTTCTGTCTTAATATTTTTATACATCTTCTGTCTGGAAATTCTAGGCTTCTTGCATAATAGTAACAATACATAATTTCTTTCTTCTCTCCAATTGCCCACTCTATCAGCTTTATGTTTTTCTATTCCTGTATGATGTATGTGATCATTGATGAACTCACTTGATGTGTTTTGATCAAGTTTATCTACATTATAAAGTAATACACACATACACATACCCATATACGTACATAAACATTTACATGGAAAACAACAATATGATTATGAGGTTCTGATAGTCCAGCAATTTCAAGGCCAGTAGTCTGTCAACTTGAAAAGTGCACCTTTGAATATGAGGTCTGGAAAAGTGCTGTACTTCATCAGGAAAAAAAAAGAATACACAGGGATCTACATTTTTGTTGTTGTTTTGTTTTTTGGTTCATAGCCCTGGGATTCATTAGTGTGGTACTATAGTGTATTAGTCAGACAAAAGATATTCTCATTCTAGTATGTAGTATAAAGAAGTTCCAGTGATTATGTATATTGACTGGTTCAGTTGTATTTTATTAAATAACAAGCAGTGGGCCAATGAAGTATCCACCTTTTATACAAGCAAAACCTTTGTTTTGGTTGAATCAATGACTGACATGACCAAACCCATCTCTTTCACTGTTGACTGCTGACTGGACTCTGTGGAATCCACATGTTTGTTTTCGTCACCTGTTTGTGGCCGATAGGCCCAGTGGCAGTGGACAATAGAAGGAAGAAGAGAAGCTAACAACTGCTAGAGTGAAGATACTGTGTTCTTTTTATTTTATTTTATTTTATTTTTTCAGTTGTGTGCAATAGTATGTTTATTGTTGGCAACCACAGAAACTGACCAGCATATGTTGTGGGAGAGGCAAACTCAGGATTATACCTATCACTGACTGAGTTGATGCAGTTTACTTGAAGACTTTGATGCAATTTGAGTTATAAACGTTAAGGAGATGTGGAGCACAGAAGCATTCATCATATCTTTGTTGTAGTTTTGTGTGATGCATTTCTCTGATTCTGTGATGCACTGAGCAGTGCACAGCCCCATTAAAGCAATCCTTTGTACCATTGCATGAGTTGGATGTATAGATTAGCTCAATCAGTTTAATCTCTGCACTGAGGGCATATTCTGGCTATAGAATTAATAAAATGGCTTCAGTGAAGTTATACTCTCTGTATGTGATTCTTTAATGTATATATATAACATACAAAGAAGAAAAAAAGTGGCAGGAAGAATTTAAAAAAAATTAAATATAAACCAAGGTCTTCACATACAGAGAGACATTATCAGTTTTGCAGAAAACCACATTCCTTAAATGATATCTGCATTGGCAACATATATTTGTGTTACAGATGCATAAGTATTATTTTGAAACTGGCTTTAGCTACATAAAGGTAGTAATACATTTTGTGTCCAGGTTGTTAAATTGCTGCAGGGACATTTTGAAGCAAAATTGCTAGTATCTCTAGGAGAAGTTTGTTTTAATGACTGTACCCATATACATAACAAGATGGTGAAGAACAAGCTTCATATTTAAAGCAGTGCTTTATAAAGTGACTCTAGTTTGAGTTTTTATAAGCACCTACAGGTAGATGTGAGTGTGAGCGACACTTGCACTGAAATTTACAAGTAAAACTACCCTCTCATTTTATTAACTTATCCAAGGCATTCATGACTGTCTTGACCAGAGAAGACTGCAGAAGAGGAAATGCAATAGCTTAGGAAGCATGAAGCACAGGTTGGTGCTGTAAAGAAAGTACACGCAAGTTCAACTAAAAGTAAAATGTGTCATTTGCTAGTAGTAAAAACGACATTCCATTCGGTTTTAGGTATAAAGAGGCTAAATGATACAGCTGTTAAAAATAAGGCATGCACAATTATCATGTCACTTTATGTTTGTAAGACAATGACAAAAATTACTGATAAAATTGCTAAACATATATGAAATATTAAACAGGTCTATATTACATTATCGAAAAACATATTCATTGAACATGTATTCGCCAACCAATAAACAGTGAAAACATTAATCTCTGATGGGCCACTTCAGCGATTTTTTTCCCAGGGGAAATCTTTTTCCCAGCGAATATGTGTTGGATGAACACGTTTTTTGCTAACATAATATAGACCCATATTAAGCAGCATGTGAAAGTGACATTGTTTTATCAAAATGTTTTAATGACATCATGGAGAGACAAAAAATCAGTAGTGTATGTGTTTATTGTAAATGATAAAAGGAAAACATGGACAGAGTCAGTCAGTCTTGCCTACTGCATCTGAATAAATGTTTGAGGCATTGCTTCCTGTTAAATGCTTAGAAAATAACTACCATGAAGCATAAAACAGACACGAATAAGAATCTTGCTGCTTTGTATAAAATAATGGCAATGGCATGGTTTAAAAGGCAGAAGGAATGTTTATCTTTAGTCGTGGTAAAAGGTGAAAGGCCAGTTTTTGTACAGAAGGAGTCTGGGGCACCTGTGAGTTAAAACTTGGTACTTGAGTTTTAATCTGTGCAAGAACAGTTTGCCTTGCATGATGAAATGTTCTGTGAGTAAGATTAAATCCTTCTAAGTATTAAAAGTTGCCATGTTGGTAAGACAGGTACAATAACGTTTTACAAAATTAGTCTGTTAGTTTGCAATGATGGAAAGACTAGATAAAGAGCTTAAAAGGTTCAAGAGAGAGGGAAGAGGCACTGCTAGGTAGGAGAGAGGGAAATGGCACTACTAATCCATCTGAGCATGGCAGACACTACTAATCCATCTGAGCATGGCAGACACTACTAATCCATCTGAGCATGGCAGATGGACAGCTGTAACTGTTCCTCCCATAACATTAGATATAAACATATTGGCCTCATGCAGTGGAAAAGTTAAATGGAGTAACTATGTTTTATTACACAAATCCACTTGTTGCTTATCAATATGTATTAATGGATGATGATGATGATGATAAAAGGTATGTGCTATGTATTGCACATGCATGCCTTTTGTGCACAACAGACCAGCCATTCAATTTTTACCGTTTATTATGCATTTTTCAAAAAACAGTGGAAATTTACTCAAGGATTTGAATCAAATTGTGTAGTTCAAAGATTTGTTAATTACTAGGAAAACAGAAAGCAGGCATCTTATTAACATACATAAGGTATTTATTTATTATTTATTTGTATTTATCGATCATGAAATTCTGAATGGGCATGACCCATTTTTATCAGAGGCCTATGGAGAAAAGCTCCAGCAAAGTTCCAGTGTTCTAAAATTAAACTGAGATGAAGAAAAAGCTAACATCATGCACAGTTAAAGACATTACATTACAATTTCGTAGCACGTACATTGTTTTAGCTATCATGATATTCTTCTGACATTAGGTTAGATATAGAGCAAAGGTACATTTTGGAAGGAAAAGAATCAGCTATGTTCACACGGTACATTATTAAAAAAACATTTTTTAGCTGTTATAGGGTCTGAAAGAAAAGGATATGTATTTTCATGCAAAAAAGGATTACTGTTGGATCTTCGTTTAGATAAAGAGAAACTACCTAAAGTTAAGAACATATGTCTGTACCTGGGTAAGTGATGTTGCAACATCTCCAAGTATTTAGCTTTAGAGTTAAAATAAGCATTTCTTGCTATGATTATTTCTGATGGAAAGTCCATAGCTAGCAAAAAGTACAGGGCCGATACTGCTATTATAAGTTTTTAAAGGACAATATTTGATGGCAATCAAAATGGCTTGATCAGAATGTACTCTGTAGATATAAAAATTTCTCACTTATATATAGATGTTGCTAAACTATGATCAAAACTTAGCACTATAACTTGCTTTTGGTGCCTCATCCTTTAGCATTTGTGCAGTGATTCAATATTTCCTGATATATATATATATATATATATATATATATATATATATATATATATTTATATATATATATTTTTTTTTTAATCAGCAGTACTACTCCTACTGAGAGATAGTTTTCGTAAACGAGAAGGGAGGACTCAGTTTGATTTTTGGAGAAAAAAAGTCAGTCAATAACTCTGAAATAAATGTCTTTTTATACCACACAATATTCTCTGCCCCAGATATTTAGTATTTCAACTATTAAAAGGCATAAGGCAAACATGGTAGATGACCTGCTAGGAAACAATGATTATTAGTTTGGCAGTATGAGAAGCTATCTTTCAGAAATCAAAGGAAGGTAAAGAAAATTAAAACAAAGATCACTGAGCACCTGGTGTATGTCACTGAATTAAGAGAATTTGGCGAATGAAAAGAGTGAGGGCTTACAAGAGGAAGGGTAACCCAGACTGTTGAATATTTTAATACAAAAAGTTACACCTGTGCTAAAAGCAAAATAATATAAAAATGAACTCCCACACTGAGGCATTTATGGAAAATAACATGTAGTGACTGAAACCGATTGCTTGGCAGTGTGTAATTCACCTCATTGCTGAAAAACAAATGCTTTAATAGATGTATCTGAAGCTGATCAGCATTTGGAAATGACTGGAGTTAAAAGACAGTCCTTTAGATTAAAACTAATGGATACATAAGGACTGTAGCAGGAGAAAAAAATCTTATGGCTGAATTGTTTGCCAGAGAAAGCTTAGCTGAGTGGAAAGACCTGTCTGAACCGTAGATATTAATAAAAAGTGCTCATAGAGTGTTTGGCCTAGAGTCAGTAGCTTATAGTCAACAATGGAAGCCTGATTGTGCAGGTTTGTACCTTTGCAATTTGGGAGGAAATATTCGAACTGTTTTGTGCCTAGGCAAGACCCAAATTTGTAACAACAATCTGATATATTGTTATCAAGATTTATGTTCTGTAGTTTCAAAGAAGAGAGCTGTGTTCTTACTGATAATATACCTATGTGACTTGAATGGACTTAAATATATGATTATTTAACCAGATTACTTCAATATTTTATATCCAACGGGGGTAAAAATACTTTCAACAACAAGAAACCAAGGAATTGTTGAAGGGATCTGGGATGACAGATGGACACCGATGAGGAAATGAGTAGTGGAGACAATATATGTATCCAGAAATTAAATGTAGCCATACATCAATTCTAATGAATCATTTCTGCTCTTCAGAAAATTGTTATTTAATAAAGGGAAGGCTGCTCTTTCAGTTTTCACTGTATGCCAGGTTGGCTCCATAACAGAAATGCATGACTCAGTAATTTGAGGCACACCACTTCAAAAAATAAGCTTGGATTTATGAAAACTAATGTCTGTGCTGAACTTACTGTTATACTTTAAAATCATTTTCTGTGCCTGACCCCTTTTTACGTATACTTACTAAAATTAGAAGGTCCTTGACTTTGGTTCAGAGGCAATAATTGTCAGTTTTCAGACCATAAATCCACATTAAAATGATCTTTTGAAAGCTTTTATGTGTTTTAAAATCAATTCAACAGTAACATATAAGAAGGTTTAATGCAAAAGAACAATTGTTAAACAAAACCATTATAAAACCAATTTAAAAATTATACCTTTACCATCTAGGTCTTGTGCTTTCAGTTGGGATGTTGCAGAATACCCAGAGGTCTAACAAGTGCAAGGGTCTTAAAACTAAAACTACCTTCCTAGACAGATAATTAAATCTGATTATACAAGAACAAACATTAACATTCTACAAAGCTAAACCTATTGATGGGTACTTTGAACAGTGGAATAATATATATATATATATATATATATATATATATATATATATATATATATATATATATATATATATATGTGTGTGTATAGTGTGTGTGTGTATATATATATATATATATATATATATATATATATATAAATATATATTTATAATAACTGGTACTGACTTATAATATCATCTCTCCAGCAAAACTGGATTACTGCATTTTTAAAAACATGTATATATATATATATATATATATATATATATATATATATATATAAAATATAAAATATATTAAAAAGTGACCAAAGATTTACTCATAAGCCTATGGGCAGGAATTACTGTTAGGTTTCTTCCCACAGGGTACGACACGTCACCATTTTCACACCCATGATAAATATCCTCTCACCAACACACCCATTTTTTTATGCGTAAAAGTAAGGAAACTTGCCACTGTAAATCACTCATTGCATAGTGCTCATCTGCCATGTTAAAGAACATAAATAAAGACCCTTGAATCTACTTGAGGAAGAACATAAAAAAAGACCCTTGAATCTACGTGAGGATTTATGGCGATTTTTTGAACAACCTACTAGATTTTACTCACAGGATCATCCACAGTTCTTCAAAGGGCAATAATTGTACTGATTAGACCTCCAAGAATTCTGCAACATCCCAACTGGAAGTGCAAGACCCTACCCAGTAAAATTTAAAAATGTAAATTGGTCTTATAATGGTTTTGTTTCACAATTATTTTTTTGTATTAAACTTCTTATATGATACTGTAGAGGGATTTTTAAACAAATAATAGCTTTTGATACATCATTTTACAGTGATTTACAGTCTGAAAAGTGACAGTTAATGCCTCTGACCAAAGGTCAAGGACCTTTTAATTTGTGTTGCTCGAGCTTCACTGGAACCCCCATAAGGTAATGGAAGCTTGTTGATAACTGTCACACAAAGGTGATCAACATAAGGTGAATTATCTGCATTGGTACATATACATACTAACTAGAGGATGCTGTACCTGTGATGAGAGGTGCAGTACCTGTAATCTGATTCATATTTATATTGTTTTAGTTCTGAGGATTTCAGTTACTGCCCTTGAACATTCAAAAGACTACCCTGTAAGATGGATGTTGAGCCAATGAAAATAGACAGGTATTTATTAACTGTAAAGGGTATTCTTGTGTTTATTTCAAATGGACTTTATTTCTTTTTATTCTAGTCTTGGAAAGTATTTTGCATAATAGGTTTTCTCTGGTTTATAATACAATGATAGGAATGGACACCATTAATAAGTCAAAGTAAGTATAAGTTCATGAGATTAATATGGTTTTGCTCTTTGTTGTTAGCCAAAATTGCTCCTCTCAGAACCTGCAATGTGCCCAGAAATGAATCCTTCCGCAATTCATAAGGAGTTACATATTAAATCCTGTCCTGAGCATCCACAGCTCCTCTGTGCTGGTCCTGCGGTTTAG
Organism: Protopterus annectens; assembly: GCF_019279795.1. Taxonomy (NCBI): domain Eukaryota; kingdom Metazoa; phylum Chordata; order Ceratodontiformes; family Protopteridae; genus Protopterus; species Protopterus annectens. Next base: position 327,295,043 of record NC_056736.1, read on the forward strand.
GCTGCTTGTTTTTGCCTCCCATAATCCATCCCGGGTGCTCCCTCCCTGCTTTAAACACAAAAGGAATACCTCTGGCCATCACCTAAAGAAACCCTGAATTGGCCAGCTTGCCTGGTACTTAGAAAAATACTACTGAGAAGACCCACCCCCAACAAGATTGTGTAAATTAATCCATACTGGGTGCTCCCTCCCTGCTTTAAACACAAAAGGAATATATCCCGCCATTACCTGAAAACACCCTGAATTGGCCAGCCTGCCTGGTACTTAGAAAAATACTACTGGGAAGACCCACCACCAAGAAGATTGTGTAAATTAATCCATCCCGGGTACTCCCTCCCTGCTTTAAATGCAAAATGAATACCTCCAGCCATCACCTGAAGACACTCTGAATTGGCCCACTTGCCTGGTACTTAGAAAAATACTACTGAGAAGACCCCCCCCCCCACAAGACTGTGTAAATTATTCCAACCCGGGTGCTCCCTCCCTGCTTTAAACGCAAAAGGAATACCACCAACCATCACCTGAAGACAACCTGAATTGGCCAGCTTGCCTGGTACTTAGAAAAATACTACTGAGAATACCCCTCCCAAAAGATTGTGCAAATTAATCCATCCCGGGTGCTCCCTCCCTGCATTAAATGCAAAAAGAATACCACCGGCCATCACCTGAAGACACCCTGAATTGGCCAACTTGCCTGGTACTTAGAAAAATACTACTGAGAAGACCCCCCCCCAACAAGATTGTGTAAATTAATACATACTGGGTGCTCTCTCCCTGCTTTAAACACAAAAGGAATACCTCCAGCCATCACCTGAAGACACCCTGAACTGGTCAGCTTGCTTGGTACTTAGAAAAATACTACTGAGCTGACCTCCACCAAACAAGATTGTGTAAATTAATCCATCCCGGGTGCTCCCTCCCTGCTTTAAATGCAAAAGTAATACCTCCGGCCATCACCTGAAGACACCCTGAATTGGCCAACTTGCCTTGTACTTAGAAAAATATTACTGAGAAGACCCCCCCCCCCAACAAGATTGTGTAAATTAATCCATCCTGGGTGCTCCCTCCCTGCTTTAAATGCAAAAGAAATATCTCCGGCCATCACCTGAAGACACCCTGAATTGCCCAGCTTGTCTGGTACTTAGAAAAATACTACTGAAAAGACCCTCCCCAACAAAATTATGTAAATTAATCCATCCCGGGTGCTCTCTCCCTGCTTTAACCACAAAAGGAATACCTCCAGCCATCACCTGTAGACACCCTGAATTGGCCAGCTTGCCTAGTACTTAGAAAAATACTACTGAGAAGACCCCCCCCAACAAGATTGTGCAAATTAATCCATCCCGGGTGCTCCCTCACTGCTTTAAACACAAAAGGAATACCTCCGGCCATCACCTGAAGGCAACTTGAATTGGCCATCTTGCCTGGTACTTAGAAAAATACTACTGAGAAGACCCCCTCCCCAACAAAATTGTGTAAATGAATCCGTTGTGGATGCTCCCTCCCTGTTTTAAACGCAAAAGGAATATCTCCGGCCATCACCTGAAGACACCCTGAATTGGCCAGCTTGCCTGGTACTTAGAAAAATACTACTGAGAAGACACCCCCCCCCCAACAAAATTGTGTAAATGAATCCATCCTGGGTGCTCTCTCCCTGCTTTAACCACAAAAGGAAAACCTCCGGCCATCACCTGAAGACACCCTGAATTGGCCAGCTTGCCTGGTACTTAGAAATATACTACTGAGAAGACCCCCCCCAATAAGATTGTGTAAATTAATACATACTGGGTGCTCCCTCCCTGCTTTAAACAAAAAGGAATACCTCCAGCCATCACCTGAAAACACCCTGAGTTGGCCAGCCTGCCTGGTACTTAGAAAAATACTACTGAGAAGACCCCCCCCCCAACAAGATTGTGCAAATTAATCCATCCCGGGTGCTCCCTCACTGCTTTAAACGCAAAAAGAAAACCTCCGGCCATCACCTGAAGACACCCTGAATTGGCCAGCTTGCCTGGTACTTAGAAAAGTACTACTGAGAAGACTCCCCCAACAAAATTGTGTAAATTAATCCATCCTGGGTGCTCTCTCCCTGTTTTAACCACAAAAGGAATACCTCCGGCCATCACCTGAAGACACCCTGAATTGGCCAGCTTGCCTGGTACTTAGAAAAATACTACTGAGAGGACCCCTCCCAACAAGATTGTGTAAATGTATGTTGCTTAACACTACTTAAATGTAGACTTGATGTACTATCTATAGAATTAATCTGCCCTCCTGTGTGTGCGTTCTAGCAGCCTACCACAGAGCATTTGCCCTATCATTCCTGTTATCACTACCCTAGAATATATTTAAACATAAGACTGGTCCAACTAGCCCTGCTGCTTGCTAGCTCCTTCTACCATTAGGTGGCATCATCTACCAATATAAATCCTAGATATTCTTTATAATCCCAACAAGTTTTATTTTTTCACAAACAGTTCGTTATGAGTTAATATCCTTAGACTTTAAATATCTTCTCCCCTCTGCTAAACCACCCTCTATAAAGGCAGCCTTCTTTTTCTGGCTGGAAATATTTACCTCATACCTTCCAACTACAGCCTTTAAACTGCTCTTTGCTGATACTTTTTCTGCCATACTCACCTCTTTTCTTCCCCGCTCTGTTTGCCCTATGGGCTCACTCCACTTACCTACCCTGCCCCCAATTCCCACACACCCCAGTACTCCTAGCTTTATTCTCATCTTACACCACCCTCTCAGCCTAAATACCCAATACCAGCTCCCCCTCATTACTTTTCTCACCTATAGCCATCCTTCTTAAACTCTGTAATCCATACTCCAGCCAATAATTATAGCCCCCTCCTCTTTCCTTAAATCTCTAGAATACCTCCATCACTTTTTAAACCCTTTCTTCTTCATAGCCTTCTCTATTTTCCTAACCACTTATACTACTCTCTCTTTGCTCCAACATGCTCTCCTCAAGTTATCACACCCTCCAGTCCCCCAGCCTCCTCTTTCTGTTCCTACTTCCCTTATACTATGCTACCGCATATTCCACCTATGCTTGTCCAATACTACCTACAAAGACAACTACCATACAAACCCACCTTCCGCCTCACTCTTACTCCCATTTCCACTCTATCTCCTCTTCCCTCATTCAGCCCAACCCTCTGCACCTATTCCACCCTAAACTTTTCTCCTCTAAAGTCAAGATACTGTCACCTGTTCCAATCTACAATCTACCAAAATTCATGCCTGGCAGACCAATATGGCTAAAAGATATATCCTTCAACAACCTAGTCCAAGCTAGTGATATCCATCCTAACCCTGGTTTTACATCCTTTATTAGAAACACTCATCCCTTACCCTCTTCCTCCTATCTCAACACCCTAAAGATTTTTACAATTAATGCACAAAGTCTAAACAACAATGTACACCAATTTCAAGCTTGGTTAAGCCATAACCAACCAGATATCTTAGCCATCTCTGAAACCTGGCTCAAGCCCTGTATCTCCGACTCTGAGATTCTGCACCCAGAATTTAATTGTCTCAGAAATGGCCAACTAAATAAAAGGGTGGAGGCACTGCCCTAGTCTACTCCAATCTTCTTACCTTAATTCCCCTCCAAATTCCAATTCCTCAATTCCAGAACACTGGACTAACTGCTGGAATTCTAAAACTAAATAAACATAAAAATATCTGCATCCTTGCCCTGTATATCTTACCTGGTAACAAAATCTCTACACTCGAAAATATTCTCCTATGGGCTTCTCCTAAAATTAACTATGAAACTTATATCCTTGGTGATGTGAATATTGACTGGAATAAAATCAATTGCCCCTCTCCCTCTCTATCCATTAACCTCTATAACTTCACTCAAATAATCCTCTCCATCACTCGACCTAACAAAATAAACCCTCCCAGATCCACTATAGATTGGATCCTAGTCTCGGATCCAAATAAAATAACCAATTCTGGCACAATTCCTGATACCTTTAGCGACCACCTTCCAGCCTTCATGCATCGCTCAACTAATTCCTCCCCACACCAGCATCAGTACATTCACACTCGTAACCTCAGTAACTTCAACCCAACTACTTTCTCAAATACATTCAAACAAATGAACTGGCAAATTCTAAACATCCTTCCTCTTGACAAGGCTGTAGAATACTTCAACTCTGTCTTCCTTGATACTTTAAACTCACTAGCCCCTCTAAGAAACAAAAGGATAAAAACTAAGACTGCTCCTTGGCTATCCAAAGAGACAAAACAGATTATGCACCACAGAGACAAACTATGGAAGCTTTACCAAAGCAATAAAATGGACAATATCTTGCTACAAATATAAACAGCTCCGCAACCATGCAAAACGCCTAATCACCAAAAACAAAAATCCTACTATATCAAACTTCAGTCTTATAACAATAAAAATCCCCAAACATTCTGGAACTCTGTAAACTCACTCCTCAATCCAGGCTCCAAGAATAATCCCTGTCCTGACCCAAGTAAGTCTGATCTCAAACTAGGCTCTGAATTTAACTAATTTTTCACAGACACTATTACTACCCTCACCAAGACATTTCCCAATAATAACCCAACTTCTCTACACTCTCCCCCTTCTAACTCACCTCATCTGTTTGAACTCAAACCCATCTCCACTAACTTTATAAAAAAACTTTGTCCAAACTTAAACCTTGCTCTAACGCTCCCAACAATATTCCCTCTTCCTTCCTAAAATGTGCTGCTGATGGCATTGCACTCCCAATCAGCATCATTATCAACCAATCCATAAAAGAATCCTCATACATCCCCAAACTCTGGAGCTCAGCTTATATTCTTCCTCTTCATAAAGGAGGCAAAAATACCAGCATCTCAAACTTTCACCCAATTGCTTTGCTCTCACCAATCTCCAAAATCCTAGAAAAATGCATCCACCTCCAACTTATGCCTTTCCTGACCCAAAACAATCTTCTTACTCCTACCCAGCATGGCTTCCATCCAGGCCATAGCACAATAACCGCTCTACTCTCTTTCCTAGAAACTGTCAATCAAGCCCAAGATTCAGGCCACTTAGTTTCTACTGTTTTACTCGATCTGTCTAAAGCCTTTGATACTGTTTCCCACAAGCATCTTCTCTGTCCTCTCTCAAACCGTAATCTCTCACATAATGCTTTATCCTGGTTCTCCAGATATCTATTAGACAGATCACAGGCAGTCAAATGGAAGAACTCCATCTCTTCCTTCCTATCTACCCCAACTGGCATACCACTGGGATCCATCCTTGTGCCAATGCTTTTTAACATCTTCATCAATAACTTTCGCACTGCTATTCCTGATGCTAAAATCATTCAGTACACAGACGATTCGACCTTAGTCTGCTCTGCCTCAAACCTCTCTGAATTGCTGACTGAAACCCAAAGTGCCTTCTCAACATCTGAAAACTGGATGCGCCAAAACCACCTCTCTCTCAATGCAAATAAATCAAAGATTCTAATATTCCCTCCCAAAAAACCCTCTCCTGCAATAAAAACAATTTCAAAGTCTATAATCAAACCAACTCACCTATAGAAGTAGTCCCCATGCCAAACTACTTGGCATTACTGTAGATGAACACCTCAAGTTTGATATTCATATTCAACAAAATATTAAGAAAACCCACCAAAAGCTAGGTATGCAATAATTGCTTTCTCTCCAGATCTACCAGGCAAACTGTTAAATAAATTGTTAATTCAGACTGTAAAAATCATTAGGCATTTCAAAATAACAGTCAGTAAGACAGCAGGCTCAAGTTCAATAACGTTTCTTTACTAATGTACATTAGGAGGCAAAAAAACATACATAACATGTATAGAGTTTTGACTAATTTCAGTAAGGAAGTTACATACTTTTTATACAGTTCATGATCAGCTTTTGCCCACCTTACTGACGTAGTCAGTCACAGGGCATTTACATCACTATAGTCCATAGTATTCTATTCATAAATAAACGCTGATGTAATGCTTTTTTAAAAATTTCCCATGAGAATATTACAGCCTTGTAAGGCACCTGGTCAGTTACAATGTCTTCCTGTAGATGCTACTTTTTTCAAGGTTCTTGGATTAGTTCGGATACAATGATCAATTTTCTTCTTAGTATGTTCCTTTGTCTCTCTGCTCAAGCAGCTGTACACTATCTCTGATAGTGTTCACAAGGCCATCCTTCTCGGTGGAAGGAAGAAAGATACACATGCATACATATTCATTTCTCTCTAGCCCTGCAGATAATAATGGTGAAAGACATAAGCCTGCTGAGCTGGCTACTGTCAGGGTCAGAGTTTTAATTACACTTCAGCTAAGCTTCAAGCAATTTCATGCAAGATCATTTCTACTGTCATTCTAGTAAAATAGAATTAAATGCATTACATATTATACTGTTTTTAAACTTTGCACTACAAATATATTTAAGTACATATTCTTCTAATAGTTTATATGTCTAAGTACATATTTTTCTAGCATTCTGTATATGTTTAAGTACATATTTTTCTAACATTCTCCCTCCTTTTAATGCTTTTCATTCTATTCAGAAACATAAACAATATCATTTCATTCCTTAGCCTTTTCCTTCTAAGGACTTTCAGCTAAGCAAGTCATTTGTTTTATATTTCAGACAGACTTTCACTTGGTATCAACAGATTCAATTCCATGTCCTGGTACATAGTCTCAGTTACTGATATATCAATAAAATCTCTAACCAACCTTTTCACACAGGGTATCCTGCAACAGACACATGCTCCAATTATGAGCAAAACTACACAAATAGCAATCAAAATATTCATTAGAATTGAACCCCACCCCCCAAATAGATTCTGGAAAAAGTTCGTCAGTGGGTTTGGGCCTGGTTCCGCCATGGCTGATACCTGCTGTATTACTTCTAGGTGGTCATTGATCTCATGTCTGTTGTCTGGAATATACGCACAGCATTCTTCTTTGATAAGCGCGCATGTACCACCCCTCGCCGCTAGGGTGAAGTCAAGTGCCATTCGATTTTGTAGTACAACAGTTCTCATTGCATTCAGTTCATCAGTCACAAGTTCGAGAGCGGAAAAAGTCGCATTGCTCATTACTTCGAGAAGTTTTGACAATTTCCTTAGTTCCCAGATCGATTTGACTGCTCCATAGCCCAGGATATGACACTGTCACTCAAGTCCATATGAGTCAATTTTTCTTTATCTTTCACAGACGACTGGTCTTTCCAACTTGCTTCAATCTTACCCACTGGATTAGTAGGTTTTTCGACCGTGTTCCCAGTTTTTTGAACTACATCTCTCACATTGCGTATCTTACCCAGAGGCAATTCTGCAGTATGTCTTATGGCTGGAACCAGATAACCCAAAAAACAACTGCCGGACCAATTCTCAGGTAACCATTTATATGCTTTTTTCCCACAAACAAAATAGCAATTTTCTACTTTAGTACTGATGCGGGTTAACTCTGAATGAAACATTTTCCTGTCTATAACAGACAACTGTTTATACAATTCAGGATTTTTCTGCACATCTTTTAACGTTGTTTTCATTAAGCTCAAATATGAATCATAATTCGTGCTACAACTAGTACTTTGGTCTTTAGCTTTTATATAACATTTATAAGAAACAGTTATGTTACAATTACTCCAACCAACATGGAGTGTATCATTTTTATAAAAACAAACAATTCCTCTTTGTGTAACGGGTAAATACAATGCCACTTTGTCCTGTGATCTCACAGTACCTGTGTCGAATAATAAATTCTCCCAAGTTTCATTTATCCCCAAGGGGACAGCAGACGTCAAAAGTCCTCCATATGCTGTAGGTATGGCAGTACAAACCCAGCAGTTTGAAACGTTCATAGTCTCTACATATACACGTTTCATGGCTAGGTACGTGTTAAAGTTCGGATGCCAATCTATGGCCAGTTCATCACGTTTCATCAATTTTACTTGTGTAGTTATATGCAAGAAAAACCACAACAACAAAAAAGTCACCACAAGCATGGTTAATAGGTGTATGATCAGTAGGCCAGTGAACCAATGTCTTTGGGGTTGTTTTGCATTTTTATACACTCTGCCCCTGGCCATCCTGTTTCTGTGGTATATCAGCTACAAAATGTTTGTCTAACTTAAACTCCTTGAGCGGTTTACAGTGCATCAGATGAACCCAGGATGATCTCTCAGCAACTTTTACTGCAGTAGGCGTTGCCAACAGTACCTGGTACGGACCTTTCCACTTTGGACTTGTCCAATTTTTCCGTTTGATAACCTTCAGCCAAATCCAGGACCCCGGGGTCAGCACGGCTTCCGGTTTTGTTTCTTCTTTATCTGGAAAAGAGTTCAACTGCAAAACAGTCTTATTTGTTAACAATCTTTTCATATAACTAGCTAATGAGCTGTCGGCTTCCAGCTCTGCAGGCATGAGGGCTTTCCACTGTGGCACATAATATGCCCTTCCGAATACTACTTCAAAGGGGGTCAAACCCTTTACATTTGGAACTGTTCTCATGCTCAGCAGTGCTAGAGGTAGACAGCAAATCCAATTCTTCTGAGTCTCACTCATCAATTTCCTTAACTTATTTTTCAAAATCCCATTGTACCTCTCCACCAGTCCTGCTGACTGGGGGTGATAAGCACAATGGTTCTTCAAAGAAATCCCGAAGAACTTCCCAAGTTGTTGGATTGTCTGGTTGACAAAATGTGTTCCATTATCACTATAAATTCTCTCCGGTATGCCAAATCTAGGAATGATTTCCTTTACTAAGGCCTTTGCCACTGTTGCAGCATCCAGATTCCTGGTTGGAAAAGCTTCTACCCATTTTGAAAACATATCTATGATCACTAAACAGTATTTCTTTCCTTCACATTTATTCAGTTCTATAAAATCCATACAAATAGTATGGAACGGATATGGTGGTGTAGGGAAACTCCCTCGCTTTGGTTTGAATGCTCCCTGTGCATGATGTTTACTACAAATATGACATGCTGCACAAAATTTTTGTGTGTAGTTTGTGAATCCATATGTTTGGAATATTCTGTTAACTAACTGTACCATCCCCCCTGTTGAGACATGGCTCTGCCCATGGCTCAACAAAGCCGCATATCTAAATAAATTAGATGGTAATATTGGCTTCTTCTCTTTGGAGATGTACAGTCCATCTTCAAGAATTGCTCCTCGTCTAACCCACTTCTGTTTTTCTGCTTTTGTAGTTAATGTCTGCATTGTTTTCAACATTTCTAGATCTAAAGTCTCAGAAGGTTGTAATTCCTCATTTGAAAACAAAGTCTCTGAGTCTGAGGCAGCTTGCTTTGCAGCTGCATCAGCCCGAGCATTACCTTTTGAAATCTTATCCTGTTGTTTAGTATGAGCTGCACATTTACAAATAGCTACTGTAGTAGGTAACTGAATGGAATCTAACAAATTCAAAATTAATTGCGCATGGTTAATCGGTTTGCCAGTGGATGTTATCATTCCCCTATTCTTCCACTGTTGCGCAAAAACATGCACTGTAGAGAAAGCATACTGACTATCAGTATATATGTTTACACATCTATCTTTTGCTAAAGTGCAAGCACGTGTTAAGGCTATCAATTCTGCTGCTTGAGCAGACAGGTTATGCTGCAGGGGTTGGGCTTTTACAATCTCAACATCTGTTACTACTGCATAACCCACTAGATTCTTTCCTGTAGGACCCTTTCTACATGATCCGTCCACATAAAATGTCACCTCTGCATCAGCTAAAGGCACATCAGTGAGATCTTGTCTAGGTAAAGTTATTTGTTCCATTTCCTGCAGGCAACTGTGTGGTGTGCCATCCACAGGAATCGGAAGTAACGTTGATGGATTTAATGTTGTGCATCGTTCAATTGTCATATGAGGTTGACTCAATAGTATGGTCATACAAGAAAGATGTCTAGCAGGGGATAAAAATGCTATTTTCTCTTGCAGTAAAATTATCGCAACTGCATGAGGCACTCTCAAAGTGAGAGGGTGGAACAACACCACTGAGGCCGAAGCCTGTACTGCCATAGCAGCTGCGACAACTGCCTGTACACAATGTGGCAATGATCGTGCCACCGGGTCTAACTGCGATGAATAGTAAGCTATGGGGCGTTGCTTACTTCCATGCTGTTGCGTCAACACTGACGTCATATATCCCTGCCTACAATCCACGGTCTGAAAAAATCTCTTATGGTAATTCGGAAGTCCTAAAACTAATGATGAAACTATCAATTGTTTTATTCTGCAGAAAGCTGTTTCTGCTTCCGGTGTCCAATGTAGTATCTCTTGTGCTGCCATCGGTGTTTTAAATATTAAATTAGCCAATGGAGCTGTCTCCAAAGCATAATTTGGTATCCAACTTCGACAAAAATTAGTCATTCCCAGAAAGGACATAATTTCCTTTTTGGTAGTTGGTTTAGGTGCTTGCAGAATTGCTGTTTTTCTATCTTTATCTAATGTTCTACCCTCCTTGGATATTACATATCCCAGGTACTTAACCTGCTTTTTCCAAAGTTGCAATTTGTGCTTGTTTACTTTATGCCCTTGTTCTGCTAAAAACTTCAGCAATGCTATTGTGTCTTCCCTACATTGCTGCTGGGTAGGGGCTGCAAGCAAGATGTCATCTACATAAAGTAACACTTGACTGCCCCCTGGTGGAGTAAATCCCGCCAGGTTGCTAGCCATCTCCTGTGCGAATATTGTTGGACTTTCGCTATATCCCTGTGGTAGTCGAGTATATGTATACCTTTTACCCTGAAATGTAAACGCAAACCAATATTGACTATCAGGGTGTATAGGTATTGAAAAGAAAGCATTGCTTATATCTACCACAGTAAAATACTTCTGTTGTGGCTTCAAATCATTTAATAAAGTATGTGGGTCTGGCACCGTAGGTGCCCTAGGTATTATCGCATCATTTACGGCTTGTAAATCCTGTACCATCCGCCATTCCCCGTTTGCCTTTTTAACAGGAAACAGAGGAGTATTACATGGTGAATCCAAAGATTCTACCAGTATCCCCTCCTTAAGTAATGCCATTATTATAGGTTTGATTCCCTGCTCTGCATCCTTCCTCAAAGGATATTGTCTCTTTTGTGGTCTAAATGCTGACTTTGGTGTAATAGTTACTGGACCTGCTGTCCGAATAAGCCCTACATCTGATTTCCCTGTAGACCAAAGAGTGCTTGGTATATCACCCAAGGCTTTTTCTTCTTCTTCTAACAAGAACGCCCATCAGCTGTCCTCACTCTGCTGTAAGTGTACAGCTGGGCGCGCCTGTGTTAGCCAATTTAATTTCTGCTTCTGTACTCCTTGCTCCGACAGTTCTGAGTCGGTTTGTTTTTCCCATCTTGTCACTCTGTCACCTAGATCTACCCACCTAACATTTCTGCCTTTGGTTAAACTGACATGCGGTAGCTTGTTGGACTTATACAATTCCATGAATTCCTGAGGTAATGAACAACTCACCACACTATTACCCTCAGTATCCCAATACAAAGTCCGTAATACTAATCTATTTGCAGGATTTCTGAACAATTTTTGTTCATATTCCTTATCAGGCCCTGGTGTGCTACAATAGTATAGAGTACAATGTAACAAATGTTGCTGATCAAAGTCGAGGGAGGGCACCTTACTGATGGCTACGTTCATCAGTTCTTTGGTCACTGCCCCTGGACCGGTCGTAACCAGGTCCTGGCTGTACCAATAATAGGCTTCACCCTCCGATCGCACTACAAAAGCATCCATTTGTCTCTGTGCCTCCATACCCTTCATGGTGGGAACTACTGCTATGCCAAAAAGCTGCATGAGATCTCTTCCCAATAAATTCATTGGACATTTTGCAGAAAGTACTATTTTACTTCTTTGGGTCATACCCGAGACAGGGTCAGTTATTGCTATATCATGGGAAAGTGGTTCCCTGTATAGCTGTCCATTTGCTGCTTTCACTAATATGTAGTCAGGTGATTCAGAGTGTTCTGGTAACTTTGAAGGATGTATCAAAGTTCGTGATGCTCCTGAATCACACAAAAATTTTACTTCTCTCCCCTCCACCAGAAGTGTAACTTCCGGTTTTGCGTCTGCCAAATAGAGCTCCAAGCTCAACAAGGCTAAATCTAAAACTTCACTTTCCCCAGTTTCTACATCTGTTTGTATTCCATTTATTTCTTCTATTTTATTTACATTATCTCCCTGCCCATTAGTCTCTCCTGATGACTGTTGGACAGTACGACTGTCATATAGTCAATCCTCATCATTTTTATCCTTTCTTTCTGCAGGTGGTTTATTCCTGCAATCCCTTGCTAAATGTCCTCTCTTCCCGCAGTTAAAGCACTCACCTCTTTTCTTTCTATCCTCATAGGCCTCTGGGTCTCTGTCAGAGCGTTTATTGCCCTGAGTATTTCTCTTACCCTTTTTACCTGACTGTACTACAAAGACTTCTGCTCTGTCTTCAGCTGTGAAGACCTGCGTCTTCTTTTTCTTTTTGCTGTTAAAATGTCTTTCAGCATGCCTAGCATACTCTAGTAAGGCTTGTAGCCCACTCGTTCGATGATCTATCATATGCTTCGTAATGAAGCTACTGATAGGGGCAATGAAACCTTTTAAAAATGCATTTTTCAATTGTTGTTCATATGAACTATCATCTTTCTGATTTTCAGGAATAATCATACCACTATGGTTATTGAAACATTCTAATAATCTACCATAGTATGCATCTACTGTTTCATTATCTTGTTGTATGCACTGGTTAATACAAGTCCAATCTGCTCTAGGTTTCCATTTTTCAGTAATTCGGTCTGTAAGACCCTTCAACCTAGCATCTAGCTCTGCGTCACTATGTAGGAGTGGTCTAAGTTGCGTGTCACGAGCATTCCAGACGCCACAAACCATGTGCCAGTCCGGACCTATAATTTGTCTAATTACCTTCTCTACTTCTTCCCCATTTAAGTGGTAACTCAATCTCATACCTTGTAAATCTTGTATAAACTTTACATAATTAATTTTTGGATGGGGAATTCCCTCTGTAGCTTTCCGGATATCCTCCGGTGTCCATGGTCTATATACTAAGAGAGTTGAGTCCTGGCCTTCCTGTCCTGCCTGTGGGTTTGGTACTTCAATTAATGGACAGATTTCCTCACTCTCATCTAATGAATCTCTACTTAGTTGAACATCTCTAAGTGTCTTACGTGTTCGGGATCTAGTTTCAACAGGTTCTCTTACAAATGGTTGTTTTAATACCCCTGTTGCCTCAGGATAACGTGGGGGGGGTCCAGCCCGCCCTCCCGCTTCATATCCTGAATAAAGTATCGGAGGAGGTGGTGGGGGAGGGGCCGTTGCTACTACTGTATTATTATCTTCTTTGTCTAAAAATAATGCTTTTGCATTTTTAATCTTCTGCTCCCTTCGGTTCACTTCCTCAATCCACCTATGTGCTTGAGGAACACCCAACTGTCGTTGTTTTTTCGCCTGACCTTCTGCGTCAGATTTTAATTGTTTCAAAAGTTTCACTAGTGATATTTTATCTAATTTACCGTCAAATTCATATTTATTGACCCATTTTGCAAAATATCTCACATTATCTGCTCTTTGCAATTGCATATACTTCGCGTCATCCGTTAGGGGCGGATCTCGCGATCTCTTAGTGCACTGATTTCCCATGTCTTAAAAAGACTGTTACGTAACCCTTCTCTTGTACCACGTGGTATCTTATTTCCCCATATCCACAGTAGTGTCTAGAATGACTGTTTACTTTGCTTTGTTATTCCCTGATCTATGACTCAAGATACAATACTTCGACTCTCTCTCTCCCTGCTATCACAAACCTTAGCAATAGCACAGTGTAACCTGGTCCCTGATCTAAAACAAAGACAAAGAGGGAAACTCTCCTTACCTGAGCCTCCCGCTTACCGCTGTTCTTCTTAGGATCCAGTTTTCCGCTTTTCGGCCACAGATCAGAAAGTGGACAGCCTCTTTACATACAACAATTCAGTCGGAGGTCTTTTTTCACTCGAGAAGAACCATTCTGGCAACTTCTCCTGCGCAGTTTTCAGTACCACCTATGCACTCTGACCTGCAGCTTACCAAGGGAATTCCGGCTTCAGAAGGACCAAAATGTTAAATAAATTGTTAATTCAGACTGTAAAAATCATTAGGCATTTCAAAATAACAGTCAGTAAGACAGCAGGCTCAAGTTCAATAACGTTTCTTTACTAATGTACATTAGGAGGCAAAAAAACATACATAACATGTATAGAGTTTTGACTAATTTCAGTAAGGAAGTTACATACTTTTTATACAGTTCATGATCAGCTTTTGCCCACCTTACTGATGTAGTCAGTCACAGGGCATTTACATCACTATAGTCCATAGTATTCTATTCATAAATAAACGCTGATGTAATGCTTTTTTAAAAATTTCCCATGAGAATATTACAGCCTTGTAAGGCACCTGGTCAGTTACAATGTCTTCCTGTAGATGTTACTTTTTTCAAGGTTCTTGGATTAGTTCGGATACAATGATCAATTTTCTTCTTAATATGTTCCTTTGTCTCTCTGCTCAAGCAGCTGTACACTATCTCTGATAGTGTTCACAAGGCCATCCTTCTCGGTGGAAGGAAGAAAGATACACATGCATACATATTCATTTCTCTCTAACCCTGCAGATAATAATGCTGAAAGACATAAGCCTGCTGAGCTGGCTACTGTCAGGGTCAGAGTTTTAATTACACTTCAGCTAAGCTTCAAGCAATTTCATGCAAGATCATTTCTACTGTCATTCTAGTAAAATAGAATTAAATGCATTACATATTATACTGTTTTTAAACTTTGCACTACAAATATGTTTAAGTACATATTCTTCTAATAGTTTATATGTCTAAGTACATATTTTTCTAGCATTCTGTATATGTTTAAGTACATATTTTTCTAACACAAACTCTGGCCTCGACTTATCTTCTTCCTTCCTTATTATACGGAGCCCCTCTCATAACCAACCTGTCCTCCTCTATCACCTCTAAACTAGAAAACTGCTACAACAGAATCTCTAAATTTGCCTCCAAATCTAAAAATACCACCCATCACTGCCTAACCCTACAATCCCTGAATTGGCTTGAACTCACAAACTACCTAGACTATCTCCAACTCACTACTTTACTTAGACTCATATTTCACCCAACAAAATGTCCCACTCTAACTAACATCCTTCCCCCTTATACACCCAACAGAGCTCTCAGATCTGAAAATCAGAACATAATTACTATCCATAAACCTAAACGTCCTGCTGGCCAACTTCTCCTATCTTTCTCACTAAGCAAAAAATGGAATTCCCTTCCCTCCACACTAAGAACCATACCAAACTCAGAAAACTTCAAAACCCAACTATTCAAACACTTGTCCACTAAATGGAAATGTACCTGCCTTCACCCAACCTAATCCAAAGGGGTTCTCGCTCTGGTTCCCAAGCTCTACAACTCTCAGTTATCTTCCTATGAGGCTATCTAAGCTCTCAACAATTTCAATCGCATTTCTCTAAGCACTCTCCTCCTACAGCTACCCTCACATAGCCCAACCTTGTAAATATTGTAAATAGCATTCTACTATTGATGTGTGTATGTAAAGCGTATTTACATTTTCTTAAAAGGTTTGTATGTAAACTGTTTCCACACCTAACCCATATCTGTTTTCCTCAAATGAAACTGTGTGATCCCTACCTTCAAGCTTAATGAATTTATCTATGCATGATATTGAATGCATTTATGAGTAACTATTCTGCATAAGTTCTTTAATATTAACTATCATTTGTAAATTGTATAATGCATCTTGGAGCTTCTCTCCCCGGGCCTCCACTGAAAATGTGTCAATTTGGCCCAGTGGACTTCCCCGGTAATCAAATTGCAAATAAATAAAATAAATAAAGTATATCGGTAGCATATCTAAATAAGACCATAAATCCCTTTTTATGAGATCCATTGTTTCTACTACTATTGGAACTGTCTGAGTATCCTTCTTCTAATATTGCCCTAATTTCTGCCTGCAGATCCTGGTATTTTATGACTTTGTGTCTCTTTGTACGTAAGACAATATAGTTACTGGGTGTAGCAGTTTCAATGATCATTGCTACTTTTATCTGCTTTTCCTGGACTACTATATCTATTTTTCTTGCATCTGTATTTTGAACTGTTGGAAATGGGAAATCCCATATAATATAAATTGATGTGACTGAAAGGGGATATTTTACAGTTGAAGTTACCAAGTTATAGATTAGTAGTGGAGCAATTTTTAGCTGTTATAGGTTAACTCTAAATGTGAGACATAAAGCAACAGGTTAAACATTATAGAATGTAATTGGGTTATTTGCAGCAGTTATCGGCTAATCTCTATATGCGTTCATCGCAGTCAAAGGCAACAAGGTAAACACTGCAGGGTATTTGCAGCTTAAGGCAACACATAATACATTGCAGTATCTAGTAGTGTTACTTTTAGCCATTATCGGCTATCACTAAAAGTAGTTTTTACAGGTAAAGGAAACAAGTCATACATTGTAGAGTATGCTGGCATTATTTGCAGCCTTTATCGGCTAGCTTGATATGTGCTTTGGCACGTGATATGGGCATATGCAATATTGATACCTGTAGGAAGGTCTGCTGAACCCTAGAAAGCGAAAGTCTTGTTTATCCTTGGTACAGGCCATATTTATTAAAGCGTTTGTAGTGTTGCTATATTTCAGCAATATTAGGTATATTTTGAAGTTGCTATAAATGATTTCATAAGTTTTAAACTACTCAAGCTGTTCTGATTCTAAAGAATGCCAAGAACGCTAAGCTGGTACAGCCCATGTTTATTAAGGTGCTTGTAGTGTAGCTACATTTCAGAACTGTTAGGTGTTTTTTGAAGTTGCAATACATGATTTAATAGGTTTTAATCTACTCAAGCAGTTCTGATTTTAAGGAACGCCAAGACTGCCAAGCTGTTACAGTGTTTTATCGTGAGTTTAATCTAGCCCCATTAATGTTACAAAACAGTGATCCTAGCCCTATTAATGTTATAAAACAGTGATTCTAAACTTTATTTTGTGTATTCTAGCACTATATATGTTATAAAGCAGTGTATTTAAAGAGGTATTGTTGGAATGTAGCCCAAACTAGCTATACTGTTCTTATCTACTTCAAAAATGCTACATTAATGTAGCGTCTCAGTACACTTGAATCCACAGCTACCTTCCTGCTGGGCACCTGTGTTTCAACATTAACTGGAAAGGCTTTACATCTGATCAGCCTGCTATTCATATAAACCTATATGGTTTTACTCAAACCATCACATCCCACACCAGAACTAATAAACATAGTAACAACAAAACCACCCTTGACTGGATTCTCACTAATACTAATCACCAAACTTACAAAGTAGGTACCCTCCCTGAAGATATAAGCAACCACTCTCTCACCTTCTTAATAAGGTATAAGACTTATATTCCAAATCAAACCATTCATAACACAATAAGGACTAATAAATATTTTAACCTCAACAGTTTTCAAAAAACAACTTGTATCTTGTGAATGGTCACCCCTGAAACACCTACCATGAGATGATGCAGTCATATACTTTAATTCTAAATTCTTAGCCATTCTAGATTGCCATGCCCCTACGCGCACAATCAGAATTAGGACTAAACCAGCCCCATGGCTTTCTAAAACTACCAAACAAAAAATACTCCAAAGAAATAAACTCTGGGCTAGCTGGCGTAAAACAAAATGCCCTTCAGATCAATTAAAATTCAGACAGCTAAGAAACAAAACAAAGAGAGCCATATTGTCAGACAAAAGAAACTTCTTCTGCCAGCTTCAACAAACCCACCAAAATAAACCACAAAAATTTGGGTTAGGCATCAATAAACTCTTACATCCAGGATGTTCAGTTACTCCTACTCCCTCAGGCTCTGACCACAACAATCCCAACCAAATAGCCAATTTTTTAACACTTTTTTCACTGAGACCATACAATCTCTTGCAAATCAGCTATCCCCTGACACCAGATCTTCCTCATCAGATATCTCCAACAGCCCACCACTATTTCATTTTCAACTTGTTCCTACATCCCTTGTCTGTACCCTCATACAGAAACTTAAACCCACCACCCTCTCTGCAGATCTACTCCCTGCAGAATATCTGCAAAAAGTTGTGAAAGCTATTGCTTACCCATATCCATCCTCATTAATAGAAATATTTCTGAAGGTACCATACCATCAATATGGAAAATTTCTCATACTATCCCACTGGTAATTCCAAAGATTTATCCAACTATAGGCCTATAGCCATATTATCCCCACTGGCTAAAATCATGGAAAAATGCATTCATAAGCAACTTTTAAACTACCTACTAGAAAATAACTTACTAGCCACCTGCCAACATGGCTCAGACCATTTCATAGCACCAGCTCTGCTCTCTTATCCTTTACTGATTGCATTAATAGAAATCGAAATAGTGACACTCTATCCTCAGCCCTCTTCACTGATCTGTCAAAAGCCTTTGACATAGTTAACCACAACCTCCTCAAAAACAATCTCAAAACTTGTCATTGAATGCACCTGCCATATAGTGGTTCCAATCCTACTTAAATAGCAGAAAACAGGCTGTACTATGGGAAAATAACCTGTCCTCCCACCTCCCAGTTGCCCTTGGTGTCCCACAAGGCTCCATACTGGGTCCTCTCCTCTTCCCCATCTTTACAAATGACCAATTTTTTGTAATACCACAAGCTACCTGTATCCAATATGCAGACTACTCCACACTAATATGCTCATGCCACTTCTCCACCGAACATCAGTCCTTAACCCAAAAAGTCTTTAGCACAGTAGAAAATTGGTACCATTGCCTCATCCTGAACCCAAAAAAAGATGCTACTATTCACTCCCACCCGTAGGGCCACCCCACTAAACTTTACTGTTACATCTAGCAATGAAACTTTCATATCTCCTGATCCTACCACAAAACTACTTGGGATACTAATTGATAATAACCTCACCTTTGATCCTCACATCAACAACACTATAAAAACAGTAAACAAAAAAATTAGGTTCACTCTACAGGATCAAACCCTTTCTGACTACACTAGCCAGGTCCACTATTGCCCGTGCCCATTTAATCTCAACCCTTCTATATGCTTCCCCTATTTACACTAAATTAGGTAAAAGCAGTCTGAACAAATTGGTTACTTCCTACAACAATATTGCCAGATTTGCAACTGGGTCAACCTATAGAACCCATTATTGTAACAATCTTAAGCAACTAGACTGGTTAGAGTTGTCAAATCTTATACTTTTGAATCAACTAATAGTTGCCCATAAGATCCTGTATCAACCAGCAAATACACCTATACTCACTAACCTTATCACTTCCTATAACAATCTCAAGACCCTATGCTCATCAAACAAACTATTAGTAAAAATAGCTAAGACCAATAATGCAGCTGGTGACTCATTGTTTTCCAATACAGTGGGTAAAACCCTCCCTGATCACCCAACATCCTTATCCTCAGCTACCCTGTTTAAAATCAAACTGAAACCTTACCTTAAATCACATTGGTTATGCACCTGTGCTAACCCAGAATAACTTCCTACCTTCCCACTGGACTCTAATCTTCCTACCTGTTTAGCCTGCTTACTTTACTAACAATATTTATGTGTCTGAATTTAGAGCTTAATAGCATAATTGAATATACTTTGTATGCATAGCCATAGCTGGTATGTACTATGATTCTTATTTTTTTTTATTTTATTTTACCTGCTTAATGTATCATATGCAATGATATGTAATGATTGAAAAAACTTTGTATTGAACCTGTGTTTTTGTAAATTTACTCTGTCTGTGGAGCTTTTCTCCCCAGGCCTCCACTGAAAATGGACATATATCCAGTTGGACTAGCCCGGTCAACAAATGTAAAATAAAATAATAAAAATAAATTAACTTCATCATTCCCTGTAATGTTTTGTGGCTCATGTTTCCAATGCTTCTCAGGTATTTCAATATTGTAATGTTTGCACAATTCCCAATGCAACAGTCTTGTCACATTATTGTGCCTATTAGTATACAGGCCCTCTGCCATTAGTGTATCACACCCAGCAAGGTGTGCACTTATTCCCAGTTCCATTTTGCTGAACCTGCATTTGTTTGTTTCTCTAACATGTTCAATGGACTTTCTAAACCAATGTGTATGTAGTCCACTATCCTGGGAAGCTAATATTAACCTTTCATCTTTTGGTTTAAATTCACCTCTCCTTAACCAATCCTGCATCAGATCCTGATCAACACGGGGTTGTTTCAGGAGTTTTCTGTACTTGCAATTATATTTTTGACTTTTCCACATTTCCTGCCTTCTCATCTGATCCTTCTTCTTATAGTCTTTCATTTTTTTGGCACATTCAGTTGTTGCCTAAGTTTTGTTTACTTCTGGTTTGGTTTCCATTCCTGCTTGACATCGATATGCTTCTGCTGAACTAAGCAAGGAAGTCATCTTAGATTTGTTCTTTTCATATTTAAGAACTTTTACAATGTTTGGATTTGATGAAATCAACAGATATGTATGCAGTCTTCCAACTGCAGATCTATAAATGTAAGCAGTTTTGAAGAGAAATATATAATCTTAGTATACAATGATTTGTATATGTCATTTGATTAGCGTGAATCATTTTTTCTTGTTTTCCTAACTGATCCAATACCTTTAGGGGCAGGTCAATAACCCCAAAACTATAAGTTAGAACAGGACAGGGTGAGCAAATTGATTTACAGTTTGGACTTTGTTCCTAGATGGCAGGGCTGTTTCAGTATTAATTTTAGTTTTCTAAAGTTTTCTTTATTGAAATTTGTTCACACTTATTCATGTTTTATTGTCAATCCTTCATCAATTCCCAGATATTTACACACTCTCTCCTGATCAAGTTCCTTTACATCACATTCCTCTCCCATACTGATATTTCTTGGTGCTGCAGCTGTCCTGCTTTAAATATTGCTTTTGCAAATTTATCAAGATCAAATAATACTCTTATATCATCTGTTGAAGTTTTGACCACTTCATGTCCTGTACATTTGAACTTCTTATTTTTCTTCTATGCATTCAGCATTGTTGTTATGTTCCACATGATCTTCATAAATATTTCTCCAAAATGTATCAATTTATTGTTTTTTTGGTGGTGTTTCAATTTATTTTACCTTGTTTCCCAATTCTCTATAAAACTCTTTTGGGTCATCAATAAATTGCTTATTTTGTACTTTTTCTTTACATTTATCTGCAGATCTTCTAAGGTTTTCTGCCTGTGTTGATATTTTTGGTTTATTATTTGCTATAGTGTACAATGACTGTGGTGGTTGTCCTGTTCGATTCTCAGCTAGAGCGTCTTCTGTGTGGAGGCATGCATGAATGGGTGTACCTTTGTTGAAGGTTGTATGTCAGGGCCGGCAACTCGGCATGTAAAAATCTACTGCCAGTCATTAGCGGACCGAAGTTCCGCTGTGGCGACCCCTAACCGAGAAAAGCCGAAAGACACAACAACATTTGCCATAGTGTACAATACATCCTGATTACTGTGTTCATTTGTTTTTATCAGACTTCTAACTTTTGGGGGTTTATTGACTTCTGTAGTCTATTTCTTTCATTGATCTTAAAATGTCTGTCCATTTCTATTAAATCAAGCAACTCTTCTCTTAGATTATTTTCTTCTAAAAAGAGGGCACCTTCTTTGTTCTCCATTTCATGCGGGCATTCTACAGAAAGTTCCAGAGCATCTTCTTGTGCCACATTCTCTTCAGTTTCATCCTGTGTCATCCATTGCTCTTTCATGTGGGAACTCACTGGCCTAACACTCCAAAAGACTGACTGCATCAAAGTTGCCAACAATTCCTGTTCCTTCTCTTGCTGTGCAAATCCAACTGAATTATTGTACTGGTTTCCTATAGAAGGCTCCAATGTATCTTCATATGGCAACTCATCAGATATTTCCTCCTCCACTGATTTCTCCTTAATTCAGGAATTCATTATTCTATCTTGCTGTGATGTTATCAGAGTTACATACTCTACACAAATCCTTCACTTCACAGGTAATCTATAACCTCAACTTCTATTTCTTTAACTTCTCCATTACTAATCCTGTTTTCTAGTTTTCCTCTTTGTTTTCTTATTTTTTGTATTGCATCATTTTCCATGTCCGCATGCCATTGCCTGCATTTTTCTTCAAATGTCTTTGGTGCTGCTCTTTTTCTATTGATTCATTTTGCTTTCTCCTTTGCATAAATATTGCATCATATTAAATCTCTTTTTCTTTCCCATGTCTATATTTCTTCTTCAAATGTCTTCTGCTCATCCTGTTTCCCCTTATTTGGGGTACATGTTTTCCATCATGCCGTGCTAGTCTTTCTACACTAAATCCTTCACTTCCCAGGTATTCCATAACTTCAGCTTATAGTTTTTTAACCTCTACTTTATTCATCTTCTGTTCTACATTTTGTTTTTGTGATCTTATGTTTTGTATTGTGAAATTTTCCATAGCTGGATACCTTTGCCTGTATTTCTCTTTAATATCTTTGGGGCTGCTTTTTTGTATTGATTAATTTGGCTTTCTCATATACATATATATTGCACCATATCAGATCGCTCTTTCTTTCCCATGTCCATATTTCTTTTTTATACCTTTTGAAAAATCTCAAAATTTTTTTTTTTTTATATTTTTATACTTTCTCGGTCGCTTCTTTTTTTAAATGACACAAGGTTCCTTGGTCTAAATAATGTTTTTTATGGATCTGTTGTATTAATGAACACAGATTTGCATTTGAAGCTTTTGACAGTTTTTCTTTTGCAAGCATTTTTCTTTCCTTTAATTTCTCTCTTAATTGTTTTGTAAATCTTCAGTTTGGAAATTCTGGGCTTCTTGCATAACCGTAACAATCCATAATTTCATTTTTATCCTCAATAGTCCACTATATTATATTTATGGCTGTTTTTTGCCCTATCAGTTTTTGTGATTTTTGTGGACTATTATTTCCTTCTACAACAGGGGGGGGCATCCTCCTGAGCATGACCTAGTCCAATTTTTGGAATGTTTCTGTGTCTTGAGAATTCTACACTGTCATTTCTTTCAGTCCCGCCACCAGTACCCCTACCAAGATTAGGCATTTTTTTTTATCCTGGGTCTTGTGCGCTCAGCTGTCTTTTTTATTTTTTAACCTACCTCTGTCCATGATATATTCTGTATAACATACAGTCTATATATCAGTGTTGTCTTGATGAGATTTTGCAAAAAAACAGGGTCCACCTCATGAAGGCACTCCCTAAAACTCAATCTGATGACAGACTTTTGGTGCTGAAGTCTGTAACACATTCACAGGTATTAGGAGATCAAACAGAGTGCCTATTGACTCTAGTTGAAGAGGATGGATGTCACGGGAAAACAGTTAATTATGTGAAATCTTTAAAGAACATTGGGTCACAAACTCAAGTGTCCCACTGCAGGTCCTAGTGGTTGTGGTGTTGATGCTACTCAGACAGTTGAATGGTTGGGTTTACTTCACATTGTCAAAGGCCGACAATATCGAAGCTGATATTGTCGGCACCAGATTAGCAAAAGCAAAAAAAAACATTGAACATTTAAACGTAAATCTCTGTAAGGGGAGATTTCCATTTAGTTCATTGTAGTGCAGTCCCGGAGATGGTATATTTAAGTAGGGGGTGTGAGGGGCACAGCCCCCCACATCGGGGGTGCAGGGGGGCTTGCACGAATGGTCATGTGATTTAATCTGTGGACAGTGGAAGTGAATTAAGAGGGATCGTGACTACACAGAAAGAGGGATCGTGACTACACAAAACCTAGTTTGAAATTTGCTGTTAGGTGAAAGAAGGTAAAGATAAGGGCACTGGGTGGAACTTTTAAGGTAGACAAGCTATTTGGAAATCAGAAGTCACGGGTATTAGAAATTGATGAATCTATGATGAGGAAAAGCATTAGATTATTCTTTAGTTTAAATAAAGAAACTGACAGTTACCAGCTGAAGTAGGAGTAAATGGCATTACATTTATTCAAGTTTACAAACACTCCTTATCATCAGGAATTGTTAAGAACTTGTCATTATGTATGAAGGTGTTAATAATTCTGGTAAAACCCCTTTGAAACATGTGGAACATTACAAGACAAATTAAGATTTTTAAAGCAAATGGAGTTAGACTACATCTTTCTCAAATTTTTCTTGCCCTAATTTTATCAGATTATCAGTATATTAAGGCTTTCTTATTTAACAGATGACTCAATAATTTCTGTAAAGCCAATGAAGCTGATCTCATTAGATTATGGAGGTGACTTCAAGCCAAATGTAAAGTTGTATGGAAATGATAGTTTACATTTTAGTTATACCGGGGAAAAGTGATGAGAAAAATAGCATTGTGATCTTGTGAAGTATTTTTTAGACCTAATACAGGCTATGTAGTCAGGAAATGTAATGGAACATCTGAGGAGGAGCTGAAATGTTATTAGGTGAATGCCAGGAGTTTAAATCAAAAATGAACAAGTTACAAGTTATTTGTATGGAGGAAAGGTGTGATGTGATTGTGATTAGTGAACCCTGGAGATGTGATGAAGTATCACTCCCTGAGTATTTATCATATTATTATTTAACAGAATCAAGGGTGGGGGGAGTTGTGATGGTATTTGTGACAAGGGACGTACCAGTTAAAGTGATAGTAATTGACAATAACTTAGAAGTTTCCCTCTTAGAACTATTTGTCACAGGAATAGATTATCCTGTTCATTTGTTAGCTTGTTACAAAAGCCCCTCCATGTCAGAAATTGAACAGTACCAATATTTGAGTGAGTTAAACAATATGGTGAGATCTGACAATTTAATTATATTAGGTGATTTTAATTATCCAGAGATTAATTGGAAGGAAGGGATAGCTGAAACACAGGTAGAGGAAAACTGTTGGAGTGCTGTTCAATTAACAATTTCAATGAATTAATAGATTTTCCAACTAGGTTAAATAATATCTTGGACTTATTACTTACTAATATCCCTAAAAAGGTATTTAATCTCAAACAGTTGAGTCCACTTGGAAATTCTGATCATAATGCATTTGAATTTGTGATTAAATTAAATGTACATATTAAAGCTCATTTAAGGTTAACATATAATAAGTCCTTAATGTTTTATTTATATATACTCAATTGAGTAAACTCACTAGATTGTGCTATGTCAGATGTATTATACTAGATCAGATGTATAGGAGGCAATTGGTAATTGTGATCATTTTGAGAATATTATTAGAAGGCATATTGATAAGTGTAGCAGGAGGAGGAGAATACCCAGGGGATCATAAAAGATATATACCTCCTTGGTGAAATGTAACTTTGAAAAGAAAAAGAAAAGAATACAGCAATTTATAAATTATATGAAGGGCATTGCCAAAAGGGCATACAACTTGAAGACTGAAGGCTTCAAAAAGTTTGACAGAAAAGAAATATGAGGTCAGGGTGTTGTCATCTAACTCTACCAAGAATTGTTATTCTTATATAAGCCAGGCCTGGATTAAGGCAATGAAAATTGGTCCCATTCAGTGTGACAGTGAAACAATTTTTGAAGGAACTAAAATGGCAACTATATTTAATAAACATTTTCAACCATTGGACATAAAAAAGCAGTCAGGTTTGAGGACAATAATATGTGGAGAGAATTATTGTCCTAATTTTAGTTTGGACATAATTAGGTCCTCATGGGTCCTCATGGTGGGAATAAAACCATGTTCTGGAATGGGCCCTGATAATTTTCCAACTTCATTCTGGGTTATTAGTAGTAATTCCATTTTAGCAACTATATCATCTTTATTCAGTAACATGTTATTTATAGGATATATGCCATATATTTGGAAAACATTGGACATTATTCCTTTTCATAAAGATGGTCACTGGACAATATTAAGAACTATAGAACAATCAGTCGTACATCAGTCGTTAGCAAATATTTTGAGAGGTGCCTTTTAGGGATAGTTATTAAAGCACTACAGAGCAGTTTAACAGATTTGACTCAATATGACTTTATGAGATGTCATTCCATTTTTACTAATTTGATAACTTTTTATGAACCAGTGTCCTTGGCAATAAACACAGACTTACCAGCAGTAGTGGTTTATATTGATCTATCAAAAACTCTTAGAGGCACTGAACAAATACTCAATTAATCTCTTCCTGATATGATGGGTTGCTAATTGGCTGGATTCAGATGGTTCAGAATTATGTTTATGAATGGGTCAAAGTGAGAAAGGGAGTGTCTCAGGTCTCAGTCCTGGGCATTTTGTTTAATGTTGCGTTCTCTTTAATTCCCACACTTAAAAAGGCTTGGATGGCTAAGTATACAGATGATATAAAGATGGTATGTGTGGTTACATTTTCTGAAGATACAGATTGTCTAAATTACTCTATGTTCCAGATTACAGCCTGGCTTAAAATGGTATGAAAGCCAGTATGGAATAAAGTCATGTCTTATATTTTGGAAAAATAAATATTAATAAGTCTATTAAAATGAGTAGCAACTTAAGTTTTAGGAAGCATGTTCAGATAACGAAGGTTAAGGCATCTAGAGCTGTGGGGTTAATTCTAAGGAACTTTGATGCTAGGAATAAGGAGTTTATAACAAAACTATTTGTATCATATGTTCAACCAATTATTGAGTACAATATGCTGTTTTGTTTGCTCAGCAAAAGTGATTGTTATTACTAGAAGGCATTCAGTGAAAGTTTTTCAAGAGAATCCTGCAAGATCTAGAATTGTTTTCTATTAGTTAGAGGAGTTTTCATGCTAAATTATGTCTGGCATATAAATCTTTTAGGAATGAAGAGGTACATTTGATTCTGAACTTAGAATCGTCTGACTCACGAAAGACTACAAGTAGAGTTTGGTATACACATACAGTAGGAAGGTATAAAAAATAGTTTGGGATCTAGATCCTTTCACAGTCATTTGTATTCAAGTGGAACAGTCTTGTTTAAAAATAATTTGGACAATTGGGTAGGGAGTAGGGCTTTCTCTGCAGATATGGAATTTGTTTTATAAATATCTTTTTGCCTAAGCACATTTATAATGAGCAATTGAGGGTTGGGGTGGCATAATGATTAAGCTCTTTACCTTACATATACAAGGTGCATGGTTTGATTCTAATGTGGGATAATTTTCTAGACATAAAAAATCCCTCCCAAGGGCAGTTAGCTTAGTACTAACCTATGAACCTATGAATTGAACAACTGAATAGTTTATTCCAGGATAGATTTAAAATGCCATGCTTTCAGTTATTTTAAAAACAAATCCAGAGCTGAGCATACATTTTGCTTCTACCTCCATCATCAGTAGGTGGAGAGGATACTTCTAAGGCTTTGAGACTAAATTGGCTAAGAATAACCACTGAGTAGATCTTGGTGATCAATTGAGGCTAAAGGCTAGACTTGCAACATAGCAGATGCTTTCTTTAAATGTGAATGAGTAGCTGTAGAGAATTTGAATATTGTAGTGTATACATCCGTTCTATTGTCACAGTCTGAATAAGCACCAAATAAATGAAGTGAAAAAATATTTGAAGAAGTAAATAAATATAATCATTTTCAGGTTTTTCTTCTTAGAAGAACAGAAATGTGGTTGTGGAAAATGATTCATCCACAGTCACCAGCAGTTCTTGCCCTGCTAGCAGAAAAGAAGCTTTGGGTAAAAAAGGATTTATTCTTCAATGCAAGTGGAATAATTGAAAACATGAATGAATATATAGTGTGCCACATTTTTGTAGGTCACTGAGAAAGGAGTCTTGAAGATATTTAACGTTTCTAATTGGAGAGAAAAAAGATAAAACGGCAACAATTAGGTAGAAGTCCAGATATTATTTTCAGCCTAGAAAGAACTTGCCAATTATTGTCCATTTCTTCTTTACAAAGGTGGATTTTTTTACAGAGACAATAGATTCCAATGTTACTGCAAAAGACAGTAAATCTGATTAGTTGCATAACTTATTAGTAAGAGAAAGAATAGTTTGTGGTATTACAAAATGATCAAATAAGCAGCAGGCTATTAAAAAAGGCAGACCCAGTCTTATAAACAGTCTATGGATATATGTAAAATAAGGAATGCTACTAGTGAACATTAAAATTAGCAGTGGAAATGGAAGTGTGGATAGTAAAATTTGACTCAAAAGGCTGAAATAGGGAGAGACAGTATAGTAAAAGCAAATGGAGAGGTAAAGACAGTTGTGAAATGTACATAATGCATTATGATGTTGAAACATAAGCCTCATTTACTAGGTGTGGCTATAAGCATGAGAAGAACTGCTGTTGTGTCTATAATCAGTTTTGCAGAATTTGTTAGAAAGTGCTTTTTGAAAAGATGAGAGAAAGGAAAATATATATGTTTGAAGGAATTAAAATGCATTTAAAAAGAAACATGAAAACAAGTTATTTGTTGATAATATTAAAGATAAAGGAGTTCATACTGTGAATCTGTACATGTACCAGAGGTATTACAAGTCAGATTTTTAGCATGAAATGCTGCAAATTAATTTCTATGTGAAATGCTTAATTTTAATCTTGATGTGCAGAATATCCTATTTTGTCAGAAAATATTTTTGACATGTGGGGAATGAAAACGTGAGAAATGCTGTGACTACACTGGAGTCGGCAAACCAATTGATAAAAAAACAATTGACAGCTAAACATAGAATAAGAAGTACCAGATCATGTTTAAGAAGACTGCAACATTTAAAAAAGGTCTGTGTGTGGCAGTTGTGTGTAGTGAGGAAGAAACGTTGGCAATCTATTTCTGTTCCAAACCCACCTAGTAAACTCTGTAGTTGATGTTGGCGGTTTGTGAGGTCACTATAACAGTCATATGTTATTTGGCAGCACTATATGAATGGACATGAATTTCAGGCACAGAATCAATATAAAGGCTCCCCAAAAGTTTACAGAAAATACACAGTTACTCAGTGGACATGCTCTCTTAACTAACAGTTTTTGAATAATGTGTTATGCCATTGGCTCCAGAATATGAAATACTGGCTTTAAACATAGAATGAGCCCCCTTTGCAAAAATATAGCCAGGTCTCAGATTATAATGTGTGAAATGTAAAATGAGATACAGATCAAAACAAGGGAGACTAAGATCATACCTTTCTTAATACAAATTCTTCTATGGGAAAAGAAGGATCCTCTGTAGCCGAAGCAAAAGGTTCATCCAGATGGCATAGCCTGCAAATCTTAATATGAAGCACAGTAAATCATTTGATGGAAAACATGTTTCCTGGATCTCAGCAGCTGGGGAGCAGTACATCCTCCTTAGTAATATGTCCCACAATAAAATCTGTAGAAAATGAAGGATGGTTATATTATTACCAAAGAAAGGTAGGGCAAATATAACATATATCTGATAGCGCGACTATAACATAAAGCAATTAAATAGTTCACACAACACCTCAATCCTTGCAAAAAATGAATACAATCTGTCACTTTATTCTTCCTTTGGATTCCAAAACACCACTGTATGTTCCTTAACTTCCCTATGATATCCCCATTACTGAAACATTTAGTTTTCTTTTTGCAATTACCATTTATAAATTACGCTATTAAAACTTTTGTCCCCATGCCCTTGCATTAAATATTGAATTCCATCACTTTTTATTAAAAACACAACAATCCATTGTATTTTCAATACACAGAAATCTTATACTCTACCACCGAAAGAGCCTTCCATATAATAATTGCTGCTGATTGCACTTCACTACCTCCTTAGCTTCAGAAACTTTCCAATAAACTTGTTAATGTCTTTAGTTTTGCATTTTGAATGCACCAAATGTGTTTTATTACCACTGGATTATCTTCCCTTTCCTCTCATTTATAAATATAGAGTCACTCCCTAATCTTCCTTCTAAACTGTTACTTCTAGATTGTATGACAAGTCCTAAAGTGTTCTATGATGTAGTTAATTTGAAATGTATAATTATTTCACTTTGTAAACAGTATGTTATTATTAGCAGTCATAGCATTTTAATTCTAGTGTATTGCCTCTTTTTTCGGTTAATCATGTAAAGGGCTCTATGATCCAGGCTACCTAGCTAGCTAATAAACAATATATATGTATATATGTAGGTAAGTATGTATTTACATTTTGTTGACCAGTTAATCCCACTAGGGTAGTGGCCTCATTTCAGGGGGAGACCTCAGGTGATATTTATACCAACTAGGGGAAATTTGGCCAGGGTGCTGAGGAACATTCCCTATCTTTTTTAATAAATGCCATGGTGTCTTATATACCCACCTAAGTAACTGTATTTCAAATAAGCTTAAGAATTGTTTTATATATATGGCAAAGGAAATGCCCATTGTCCATCAAATTCCAACAGTTCTTCTCATAAGCATAACATAAATAAATAAAAAACTAGCTTGTGAGAGCTGTATCAAAAAAGGGGTCCAATTAGACTCTAAAACATAGTCCAAACCAGCAGCCCAGAAGGTAGTAAAAGAGGATACAATCAAACCATCCCTGCTAACTATAAGAAGAACCAGCAGGTAACAGCAATCTTGTTTCAGGAACAAAATAAAAAAGGTTACAGAGTACATAAAACTGAAGTAAGAACAAGACACATATACAGCCAGAGAGCAAATTTGCTTAGGTGGCTACTACAAAAATTAAAATGCTTGTCGAAAGAACAGGTGAGCAGATGAAGTATGCTAGGAAGATGTCACTACACTATTAAGATGTTAAATCTGAGAACTGAATTGCCTAAGACTTATAGAGGTAAGTAAACAGCATAAATTTTTTATGTCCTGGGAAGTACGGTTGACAAAGTAGTGATGTATTTGTATTATCAGGAGACAAAGTGTAGTAAGATGCCTCGGCTATGTTTAAATGTGAGGGATGAAAGTTGATATTTATGGTTTTTAAAAGAGCAGAGTGAGTAACATAAGGTGATGGTGAATATACTCTGGACCTGATTAGAAATATGTATGTTTGACTGAGATGAATGATGGGGTTGAATGGAGAAGTTGGCTTATTTCTAACTGGAACATTACTCATATGGTGGCTGATAGTGACTGCAAGCAGAATGTGGAAGATGGGAGACATACAAGGTTTCAAAAGTCATTCTTAAGGTGTTTTAAAAACTAGACAGAATGACAGTAATGGAGGCTTAAGATATATAAGCAATAAACAAAGTATTAATCACCTTCATTATACCCTGCTGGTTATATGTTTGTCAAAGCTGAGGCATGATACAGCCTGGTGAAATGTCCAAGTGCAGAATGTGAGCGTTTAGATTACAGTGAAGAATATAACTGGATGATATGAACTAACATCAAGGATTACGAGCGGTTTGCTGATACTAACCAAGATATTATGTGTCCAAGACATGGATGCTAGGAAATTCACCTCAACAGCAAAACTCAGGAGGTGACTCTTGGCATACATTTTGAGAGAATATTAATATTAGTTAAGCGTCAGTGAAGTGCACATAATTCTTTGTAGTGCATGGAGCTTTATTTGCTCCATGTACTACTAGTTACAATAAAAATGAAAAAAAGAAAAAAAAAACAGTAAGTATTTTGCCAGCTTTTAAAGCCATAAAGCACTTAGTGAGTATTTTCAGAAAGGCAGTGTAACACTGCCTTTATGTTTGCAGTCATCTATGCCTCTCAGCTGTTCAGATTTTTTCCTCATATGTTGGGTATGTTCCTCATAAAGTCTATGCTTTTTGGCCAAATTACTAAGAATGGAAGACAACAAATAATGACATAAATTTAGGTTTCACATTTCATATCATCCTTCAGAAAAACAGGCAAACACACATCCTGTTATTCTATTAACTTTCTAAGTTTAGAATGATAAGTCAAGGACATGTTATCAATAAACAGTGGCAGAAACAAATCTTTTTTTTTCTGTCACTGTCATTTGTACTGGCGGATTTTACTGCATAGCATGAGACCCAATCTTAACCACTTTAATAAGGGGTGCTTAATATTTATTAAGGTTGGGTCTTACGTCACTCCAGAGCTTAACTGATTTGCCTTTTTTTAAATATCAATGCATAATGAGTGTGCTCCATGCACTACAATAATATTGTTCATGGGACTGAGTACCACAAGAGATAGTCTATAGAGATAATTTGGGAATGGATTTATAAGTTATCAAACAAGAAAGATATGTAGACAAGAATGGGAGATATAAAAGAGAATATGGGGGTGCTAGATACAGCTTTCTACACTGTGCTGTTCTAGGGCACTATAACTGGCTTAACAATACCTATTTACTGATGAAACAATAACGTGCATGGCATTCAAGATTAAAGAGGCATTGTAAATAAAAATAAGGCAATAAAAGACTAATGATGAAAAATATAAATAAGATGTATGGTGGTAGAAAGTATGCTCAACACAAAAGAAATATTTTGGATGCTTTAGGGAAATGATGTGTTTAAAGTTTTTTAACTGAAAGAGTGGCACATCCAGCTTTCAGCCCAAATAACTTGTGTCGTAAATATTGAAGATTATATATTATTACATAGCAGTGTACACTCTCACACACCGACTAATGCTTAAAATGATGTCCAGGGAGAGTACAGTTTTATAACTTAGGTGATGAAAGATCAGCAGAGCCTGACACCTGTTAAAATGTAGGAGTTAAAGTAATTTCTGTGGCATAAAGCTATGTCACTTTATGATGTTGTATATATTATACCTATATTTATGCTAAATAACAGCATTAAAGAGGAATTTTCAAAAAAAATGTATATAAACAACAACGTTCATGCATTCATGAGGGACTAAAGCCAGTCATAGAAATCTATGAGTTTAAGGCATAGCAATCCTGCATGGAATACTAGTTTGCCACAGAACACACACACACACACACACACACACACACACACACACACACACACACACACACACACACACACACACACACACACACACACAGACACACACACACACACCTGCAAACGAGTAAGCACAGTACTAGATAACCAGTTTACCGGACACTATAAGCCTAGTCACACAGCACTATTCATAAGTTCCTTCTAGACTCAGGGAGGGAAGACAAGACAGAGGAGGAAGAATGTGAGGCTTCCCATTGAATTATTTCTGTTTACCTTGAAGTTGGCAAGGATTCTACTCTACTTAACATGTAGTTAACGTTTGCTGCACAGGTGAGCAATATGTTGGGATATGAATCTATCAAGTCATTACCTTAATTATCTTGACAAATGTTTAGTTCCTGTAATTTGGTATTTGAGGTGCAATTTGTTCAGTGGAGGAATATGAGGTCAAAGTGAGGTGGATCTTTCACAGATCACCAAGCAAGGGCAGATCCAACACAAAATTACCTATTCACCTGCTAGGGTCCAGTGCTGGCTGAGAGATCTCGCCATACAAAAATCATTTGAACTCATTATAGCCAAGTGACACCTTCAGGCACATGTGCAGTTATAGCCTACTAAAGCCAATAGGCATAAATAGCACTTGTTCATATTTGCATAAAAAAATATGCCACATACAAAGTATTAAAATGTTTCATTTTAAAGCTTACACAATGGCAAACACAACTGCATTAGTATTTGACCTCTGTCTGCGCCATGTAAAGAAATACTAATTGTTTGTATAATATACATTTGTATTGTCATAAATTAGATGATTTGACCTCTGTCTGCACCATGTAAAGAAATACTAATTGTTTGTATAATACGTATTTGTATTGTCATAAATTAGATGATTGCCTAAATATCTCAGCAGCCAAGTAGCATAGACAGAGCTGCTTTGCCTCATATGAAAACATTAAGTTGCAAGAACAAGATGCTGATGACAGTATGTTTGTAACTTGAGTGGTTGCTGAGATTTTGTAAGCTGTTTGCAAATATTACAAACTTAGTAGTTTTGCATTTACTCTGACTTATAAAATCCTGTTTTAAGAGCTAGAACTTAAAGAATACTATTAACATAAAGCAGTTAATGATGAAGAGCTTGTAAATGACACTTTTTTCTAACTTCTATGGTTTCAGAAATATGAATGTTTGTTTGACATGGGAGGATATCATTTTTATTCTGGCAAAAAAGTAAGCTCTGCCCATTGGCAGTTACAGTGCAAACTTAACTCAAACCGTATACCTTAGCTAACAGATAGCAAGAGTTTAGATTCCCTCACAAACTACCAGACCTCTATTAACAAGTTATTCTTCCTTGTTTTTGTTTTCTTTGGTAAATCATGTGAAGATTATAGACGGTCATTCATTTTACGCTTTTTATAATTCAAAAAGTTGTTGTGTGAACTTTTTAAGTGATTTAGAGTACTCTGGTGTTATCTGTCCTCTGTTTTGTAGAACATCTGGAATTTTGTCTCATACTTTTATCCCGTATTGAGCAAGTCATTTAACAGACAGTGCTTTGGGACAACTGGAAATTCGGGCCAGGCTCTTCAATGGTCCTCTGGGCTGCAAGTCAAGTAACTACCTATTTGCAAGAGTAGTTCTGGTTTAAAGGAAGGAAATCGATTGTAGTAAACAAAAGCATTACATGAGACGTGTTATTTTGGATGTGATCCGTGGTTTCTTTAATGTTGTGGACGTTGTGTTTTTTATTTTGCTGCAAATAAATTCAATAGCATGAAGTCTGAACTAAATGTTAATATTTTAACAAAGAATATATTTTGAATTTAGTTTCCTTTTTGCAGGCACACAAGTGTGAAAATCCACCATTTGGATTACCACAGTGTGTCTAGCCTGTTGTGCAGATGACTAAGGCTATGAGCTGTTAAAGAAATGTTTCCTGTAGTACACAGTTTGAGTCCATCAGCCTTCAATTGTCTTCTCAGTGACTTTACCATGCTCCTTCACTTGACAGTACTCTTGGGATGCTCCTGAAAAGTAGCACTTGTGTTCAGTGGGCTGTCCTAGGCTTTTAGCAAATGTCTTATACATTTGTCTTTTAAATTCCTGCACCCTTCACATAGATGTTAATTAATAGTTTACTATATACTGTTTGAATATAAATCACAGCACTTTTCTTGTAGTTCAGTGTGCTGTCAGATGCATTTTCACTAAATGTGAGTTTCAGGGGAAGATAAGTTTGCTGTTTCTTATGCTGTGTCTGTTTTCAGTGTGAGTGTGTTATGTTTTGTTTTGAAAATGCCTATCAGTGTTTTTCTGTAAAAACTGAAATAAAAGATTTAAATGAAATCCAAATCTCTATGATAATTCTAAAAGTAAAGTAGAAAAGAAAATAGTATGTACTCTGACAGGTCTGAGCGGTGTTTATGGTAATTGGGGAGAGACAGCTGAATAATGGGATATTGTTATGGCTGGGGGGGGGAGGGTTCTTCTTCATTACCCTCATAAGGCCGCATATGTCCATGTCTCTTTTGACTCTGAAGGTATATGCTGAACCAGTACACAATTACTAACCATTCAAATAGGTCAGAACCGCACTGAGTGATATCAGAGATCAGAGGTGATAGCTATTCTTGATGTCAGACAAGACATACAGAGGTCAAAAATGAGATCTAGATATCCTGCAAGCATGGAGGACTCTCCCCCTGAAAAAATACAGTATGTTATATGCAGTCATATCTCTGATATTTCTATGAATTGTGGGTTGTAGAACAAAAGATGTTGCAGCATTTATATTGTTTGCAATTGTTTTACTTTATTTGCTGCACTAGAGAATAAATCAATTCATTAAAAGGCCTGGTTTGTATAATATAGTCTAATCGTGTTGGATTTTAGTAATATATTTTTGCAGTACCTTCTTTACACCCTTCAGCAACTGCAAAGGGGCTAATATTGACAGGTCAAATAGTCTGCATTATTTGGAGTGATGATCAGAAAAGGCTGATTTTCTGCATCCATTATGTTGACATTGTTGCATTTTACTACAATATACAGTTTTCTCTACAAGATCAGATTGCAAAAGATTTATGCATATAGTTAAAAACTGTTACTCTCTCTGACAGGTAGTGCAAAGGGCTAAGACTCTGGTTTGCTAATAAGCTGTTCCTTTTGGTAAGGGTGCAAGGTTTAAATATTTCCACTGTCATTTACTTGCTGTGTGACATTGAAGAAGTTACTTAACCTGACTATGCTTTGCAGCAAAATAGATTTTGTCCTAGGCTACTTAATGGTCTCCAGGAGTGCATGCCCAGTAACTGTGGACTTATTGTCATTCTTTGTAAGCCATTCTATATTACATAGCTGATCTAGTTCACAAAATGTTATGGCAATATCACCAGCACACAATTTTTTTTTTTTGTAACATAGGGAATTTATTCTGCAAGGGCAGTAGGCAATGGATTCTTTGACAAAGCACTGCAATGCAAAGATTTTTGCCAGCAGCAGCCTCTGTATTAGTAATAGCTCTCTTTCAAGTGGAATTATTCAAATGAAATTTACTTCTGCAGAGATTGTGCATACTGACTTAGTATATTTTATCACATGGTTAATATTTCTTATGCTCCCATAAATACTCTTCTTCTTAAAATATGCTACACATGGCTGTATCTTATTGTCTGATGCTAGAGATCTTTGTACAATGAAGCACATGAAGTTGGTTTATTAATAACAATAAAAGGGTGTACACAGTCAACAATCTGGCTATATCTGCTGTAATGGGGTTGGGGAGTCTCTGCTGAAAAGTACCCTATGCTCTTATAGTCCGGCCATTTTAAATTGTCTTTAATCTGGCATGCAGGACTAGTGTGCATGTGTTTTGTGCGAATTAAGTTGGAATACTTTGGCTACCATGTGTTTGTGTGAGACAAATTTGAAATGTGTGATTTTGGTCATTATTATTGTTATAATTTTTTTTTACAACATCTGAGAAGGATAGAATCAAGCATATAGTTGTAAATTGTTGGGTTTGGGGGATGGGACATGGATCCTGCTGAACTGATAAAGTTAAAAAGTTATTGGTCTGTCTTTGCATGACTTGTGTCCATGTGCATGTTAAGGAAATTGAAATACTTTACTTTGGAAATTTTTATCACAGTAAGACAAGTGATAAGTCAAAAAAGTGGTAGGAATTGTTGAGGACAGATATTGGAAGATTATAATGACAGCAGTTTGAGTGGCCTTTTCTGATGGAAATGTTCTGAAATGGGTACTTTTGCCATTATTTGTTCATACATTTTGTTTTGATGCTTACTGGAAAATATGTGCAAAACTATAAATTTAAAACTGAAGCTAAGAAGTATTGATGTTTTAAATAAAAAATAAAATTTCAAGCAAATCAGGAAGGTGAATTGAAGAACAAACAAAAAAAAAAAAAACAAGTAATATCTGTGGTATCCCCGAAGTCTCAAAACAACCCACTAAACAAGTGTAATGGGTCCAAAAACAAAGCAGTGTAAGCAACTTCTCTGTGCACAAAATTTTAAGTCCATATATCTTTAGTTAATCATATTAATCAGATCAGACAAATGTAGTAGAAGTAGCAAACTTAAACTTATCTTAAGTAAAAAAAAAAATAATAATAATAAAAAATATATAATTGGACTAAGGATGATATATTTCCAGCCATGTAGTATATTGTCTTGGACAAAATCACAGACTTAATAATCTACTTAATAATCTGGTTAAATAAGAGGTACCACATCATTACAAATTTTATTTAAAGTACATAAGGGTTATATTATTATGACAGCTACTAAGTAGGGTAGGACCAGCTCGAATGTCACACGGAGGAAGGGATGTGAATTTAGCATGTGTACCAATAATACTTGTTTTACAGCACAATAAACCACTCCCTTGCCTAATAAAAGTATAAATATATATATATATATATATATATATATATATATATATATATATATATATATTTAGAAAGCTTGTGAGGAAACTATTACTCTATTTTTGTTTTACTTGGATTGCTTGTCTGTGTACTTAAAGGATTTTTGACTGGAAACAGACTGCCTGCCTTGCTTGGATTACTTTCGAATACTTAGTAATTCTGTAGAATTATATATTTTTTATTATTTTTTTTTTACTTAAGACGAGTTTAAGTTTGCTACTTCTACTACATTTGTCTGATTAGATTAATATACAGTGATTAACTAGAGATATATGGACTGAATATCTTCCACACAGAGAATTTTCTTACACTGATTTGAATTAAAGAACACGTACATTTACTCATGGTCCTGAAATATGTGGAGGGGTCCCATGGTTTGAAAACAACCTGGAGCCCAAGGTAAACTTATAGAGTTTTAAAGCATTTTCAGTGAGAGTAAGGTTCAAGGGAAGAGAATACACTGTTCATACTGTCTGTCCACATATAACTGATTTGTTTTTGTTTAGCAAATGACCATCAGTGTTTGTACTGTAAAATTTGAAATAAAATTTTTAAATTATATCCAAATCTCAGTAATCATTGTAAAACTGAAGAAGAAAATAGTATACACACTGAGAAGTTTAAACAGTGTTTATGGTAATAGCAGAGAAACAGCCAAGTAATGGGACACTGGAATGCTGTTGGGGAAGTTGGTTCATTCCCTGCCTAGGGCTCCATTTGACTATAATCTGGCTTTCTGTCCAAGAAGAAGTATATAAGAGACTGAGTACAGAGAAGGTGTTGCCAGTCTGCCTTGATAACTAAGGATTTTACTGATCTTTTCTGTCTTTGGCCTGAAGCCACCTACCCTGATTTCCTGGTTTCTACTTGTGAGCCAATTTGTTATCCTTTAGGTTACACAGGATTGAGTTTCAGTTGTGAATGTTTATTAACAACACCTGAGTGTGAAATTGTGTTGAATTCCTTAGCAAGATCTAGATATCTGGTGTATACAGATTATGTCACGATCATTGCTTCAGTAACCTTCTTGAAGAAGTCAATCAGATTGAGTAGGCAGGATCTGCCATTGACAAAACTGATTTGGTTTGTGTCAAGGGTTTGTAGGTTGCCTATTTTCTTGTTCAGCAATTCCATAGTTATCTCTTCCATAACCTTACAGGCAAGGTTGTCAGACTTAAGAGCCTAAAATTACCTAGCTGAGTTGATGCCCCACCCTTGTGCAGTGAGTATAACTGTTGCTGCCCTCTATTTTTCTGGTATATAGCCTTTTTGGAGGCTGATATTGAAAAAAAATATTTGTAGTAGGTTTGATAGGTCCTGTTTCAGGCTAACCAGTAGGCATCATGGTATTTTATCTGGTCCTGAAGAAGCAGTGTTCTTAGACAACGATGATTTGGTCTTGGGAGATTTGTGTGCATAGTGCAGATGAACATATGTAATCTGGGAAAACTGGGGTGGGAGGGTGAAATTTAAGCTAAATGTATAATCTATCAGATTGGCTATGTTCTCTGGGTCTGAGTAGGTGCTATCACATACTGTTAGCTCTGTGCATTGCTGGATAATGTTTTTGAGGTGTTTAACTTTAGCCTTGGTGGCTCTTTTTACCTCATATCTGACTTTGGTTGATTTGATCAGTGATTGGAGCTCCCTGTCTAGTTTAATAAGAGTGTTTTGGCATGTTGGACATTACATGTATTTTTACGTACAATGACTTTCTTCTCCTGTTGCAGAGGCTCTATATATTTGGGTTCCACCACTGTGCTTTAGTTTTAAAGTTGGCATTGTATTTACTTCTGAGTGGGGCCACTGCCTCCATGCAACTATGATATGGGTATCCCACCTCTACCAAACAATTAATATGTGATGGCCCTGCACTGGTCCAGTAATCAAGGAGCCTCAATCCTCACCACTGGCAACAGTGAGGGACTTACACAATGGAAGGATGACATGTACACACACAGTAAAGTACAATTTCCCTTAAGAGCACACAGATATCACAGTCAGTCTGGGGCTGGTTTTTCCCTCTTTCTCTAGATCTCCAATAATACTCCTCACTGGCAGGCACAGCTATAGGGTTAAGAACTCAGCTGTGGAGTCAAGCGAAGCCCTCCAGCACCCTCTCTGTCCAACCACTGCTTTGTGTTCCTCCCCAAGTAGCTGACACACACACACACACACACACACACACACACACACACACACACACACACACACACACACACACACTTTGAGATTTGATTTATCTACAAA
Organism: Protopterus annectens; assembly: GCF_019279795.1. Taxonomy (NCBI): domain Eukaryota; kingdom Metazoa; phylum Chordata; order Ceratodontiformes; family Protopteridae; genus Protopterus; species Protopterus annectens. The sequence goes on from NC_056736.1 coordinate 327,335,124, forward strand.
ACACACACACCTGGGGAAGGCTGGCACATGTATACTAGCTATGCCACCTTCTGCCCAAACTATAAGGTAGTTATCACTGCCACCAACCCCTACTTATCAGCTACTTAAGGCCCTTATAAAGGGTGACCAATCCTACTGTGTAATGTTACTATTATGTGACCAAGACTTGCAAGGTTATTGGAGTGGCCTGTACAGTGTCACCAAATACATATGCAAGTACTCTAAGAGCTTAAATATGTCTCGCAAATATCAGCCACAAAGATTGGTTTAAATATATTTACTAATAAATAATAAAAGAACAAGACAATACTCAATCAACTCAGTTACTTCAGAGTTCAGAATATAGGAAATATTTTAAAACAAAATTGCAGGACAGTCTCAAATAAATACAGAAAACATCTAAACTAATCTTTATTATATTCCTATCTATATCTAAGAGAGATTACTGTACCCTGGTTACTTACTATTAGCAAGGCAAGTGCTGATAAAAGGATGTTTCCAGGTCCAAGACAAGAAACAAAATGCCTGGTCTCTCTATCTCAGAGAGTTCTTAAATTAATATCACATATTACTGCTGGGTTAGCTTGGATGACATCACTCTTTTCACCTGCTTTCAGTTCCCAGGCTAACAGAAAGCAATAATTTTGTCATCTCTGTGTGAGAAGTACATATCTCTCAGACATGCAGCTGCTAAGAAACAATAAAACACTTTACATGTTAAAACTAGTAATTAAAATTACTTTCAAGACAAGAGAAAAACGTCTAGCCCTAGACATTGTGTCTGCTTGCTGCATTGAAACTGAGAGATTGCACATTCATAAAACACTTTGATTCTAACTTATTTTCTTGAAGTTTTGCAAGTTAACTCTGTATGTTCCAATTTCTACTATTAAAACATACATTTTAACAGGTACATAATTTATATATATTTCTGTTATTTTCCAGTAAGGTACACTTTGGTTACATTCTTGAAGATCTGTACATAACATGCAGTTCTGTATAAATCATAGCAATATTCACAAATGACAGAATTATTTACAAAATTCCAGCTAGCTGGGCTGGCAGCATCACAGCAACTATTTACATGAACACAGAATTTTACAGTAAAGTATTCAGCATATGCAATGTAGCCATCGAGTTGGGAAGGTGTACTGAATTTAGCTAGAGCATTATTCACTTAACATAGATTAGACCTGAATTCTGAGTTATTTGAAGACACTTTTGGTTTTAGTTGTATACTGAATGTGACTGATTTATGTTCAAATTTGACTAGGGAGGAAGATACAATTGTGTTCAGATTTGACTAGGAAGGAAGTTACAATCGGTACAAAACAGAGCTATCTCATATTGCTCAGGGCTAAGTTCAGGATTTTGAAATTCCTTGCCGGAGTGTGGACTAACCTGTCCAGAGGGTTTCTATTAATGAAGCCTGAACATCCCTGGGCATACATGTTAGGAAATGTTTAAGTCTCCCAATTTAGAGAGGGGTTGTTGAAGTCCTGCAGGATAAGGTGTTTACCTTGATGCATAGGGGTTCTATACTCATCAGACAGGAAGTATGGGACAGAGGGTCATAGAGGGAGTCTTGTAGTTGTCTATGACATGATACAGGGTTGTGAAGGGAAAAGTGTAAAGAAGGAAAATGTTTATTGAATATTCCACTTTGAAATCCATTTTATGTCAGGATGGATTCTGTTTTTGATCTATTTCCTGACAACATGAATACTGCCAACATGGATAGTGCCAGTGTAGAAACTTCCAACATGGAACTTGGAAATTGTGCCTAATATGGAAAATCATAGATAAATGGTCAGCAAATACTTCACAAAAATAATGTAAAGGTACTTGGTTTTAATTAGTTAGTGGCTATGCTTAGTGTTAAACAATAATATTAAAGAATGACATTTCTTTTGTTCAGGGAGACAAGACTTTGCTTGCCTGGTCTCCCATGCACGTCTTCTTTGCAAAAAACAAGGCTATTCTTCTCTGCTGAACTGTGTTGCCTGAAGTTAGTTTTTACAATAACAGGGTTTTATTAAAGGAGAGTTGGATATGGAAGCGTTCCAGATCATTCACCTGTCTAAGGATTTTGGATGTGGCACTTTCTTTTAATGAACATAGATGTACCCACACTTTTAGTCCCCTCTTCTAGTTCAGAGGACCTGAATGTCTGGTAAGCACTAAAGCCTTGCATTGATGGGGTGTTGCCTATGAACTTGAATCAGGTTTCAATGACAATGGATATACGGATGCATTCCAGGGTAAAGAGTGCATGTAAGGGGTGGAGTTTTCTGTTAATACTCCTAATATTGAATAGCATAACTTTAATTTTATCCAGATTCTGGTTTGTTATGTTAGATGGTGCTGGAGACTGGCTTTGCCTAAAAAGGTACAATGGGTGAACAAGTCAGTGGTCAATATATGAAAGCCTTGGTGAGATAGGTGTGGACCATCTCTAATGAAGCAGTTTGGGCAGTCAAACATCTCCATCCAGGTTGATATATATTGAGTTCCTTTTCAGTGAAATCAAAATCTTAGCCAAGCCAATTGTTGAAATCAATAATCTTTTGTTTGTATTGCAATATCATTCTCAGTGATGGTAAAATGCTGTTCAGTGCTATTTTCATACCTGCCTCTGATACATATTCCAAGAACTACATCATGTCTGTCTTCATATAATCCAGGGAGGTACATCACACATCATTTAGTCCCACATGTACTATGACTGTGTCATTTGTGCATTTGTGCTGGAAAGACTTGAGTGCTTGTGTGATGTGGCAAATCCTGGCTTCTGACAGGCAACTGACCATGACTCTCGCTTTTCACAGCCTGTTGAGTAGTGCATTGGTGTGTCTCACTATGGAGTCACCTTTGACTAAGATGGTGGATGGCATTGAGGTTTGCCTTATGGGCTTTTCACTTGAGACACTGAGAGTTTTAGATGCATATCTCATTATGGGTGCTGCATTAGTTGAATGTATGCAAGGTTGAGGGTATTTGTTTCTTAGGCTACCTTTAGGAGGACTTTGGTTTAGGGGGGGTTACATGTGAAAACATTGCCTCCAGAGTCATTATATGACCACATCTCCCACACACTGTGTCTGTACATTTATGGAATAGTTGGTTGTCAGTAAACATGAGACAGTTGAAACAAGAACACTCATCCATCTTTGAATAAAGATTTGCTTAAGCCCTTAGCTGTTCTAATTTTTCCTCTGGAAAGAGGAATATGTTTATTTTTGTTTTTAATCTTAAGTTTTGCTAAGTTAGCTACAGCCAGGATCTGACATTCTGAGAAGTTATCCTTATTCCTAATTGTAAACATGAGACAGTTGCTACTTTGTTTCAGATTGCTCATTTCAACCAAGCTGGCTGCAAGTCAGTTGGAAAGTGCTTGTCTGTTGTTCAGATGCTGTCATGGGTTGAAGTGAGAGTGGTCTCAATGGGGTTTAGAGAAGGTTTAGTAAAGTTTCACTCTTAGTCTGCACACAAAGGGCATCATGCCTCTTCATGCAAATCACTGGCTCCTCAAACAACTACTGAGGACTAAGGACTCAGTGGGTTTTGTGGTCAGTTTTATATGGCAAATTAAGTTTGTAAGCTTTTGTATCTACTCATGACACAGCTAACTGTCACTGCACAATGTGCAGCACTGAGCAAATGTGTTTAACTTGTACAGACAGAGAAATTGTTAAAAATTCAAAATAGCCCTCTAGCCAGTAATCGAAAAGCACACTCTAAGGATCGTAGGAATCTCAAGGCTTAAGACGACTCGATTCCTCTCTAGTCTCACTAGAGTGCAAAGCAAAGGTTTCTTAAGTACTTTTAACTAGATGTCTACAAATGACTTATTCCTTCCTATGCTTTCACTACAGTTTAAACCAAAGCAATTCTGACTCAGATCACAACAAATACCAAAAAATAAGTGGAGATATTTTTAATAACTCAGTAAGAAATGTAAGTATAACATTGCAGGTATTTCTAGGCTAGTACTTAGTCAAAATTGTGATAAAACAGTCTTGGTCAGTAGAGTGATTAATTAACATTGAAAACACTGATCAAATCAACACAAGGTTGCACAAATTCAGGCAAATAATAGCAGAGAAAAATTCAAACATGCTCACTGGCCAATAACACACAGCACAGTTCAATGTTCTGTAAGCAATCAAAGGCCAAGAAATAGCTTATGTAATAATTCATCACTTCTAATTAACAAAATAATTCATAATGCATTGAAAAGAAATGTATCATGATAATCCATATTCATCTTATCTTGTCTCTTAGAGTCTCCATACATTAATTTGTCAAGAGGTACTTATTTACATATGTATTTTTTTGGAAACCACAGTCTAAAATATATGTACTCCATCACAACTAATAAATGCATGCTGTAATGTTACCTCAGTTTTACAAGTCACACAATGCATCTCTTCTCATCTCTTATACTACATTCATCCTTTGACTGCCAGTTAGCCTAACTTTAAACACCTTAAAAATTGTATTTCCAACACATCCTTAAGCCCAGTTTGTCTTTCTTTAGTCAGTGAAAATTTTCAGATATATCAGTTGTTTGACAATATGTTATCATTTGTTTGACAATTTTTCTTTTCATATGCATTATACATTCATATGCTGGTTTATACTTTTCCTATAGCAGCCTACAAATGATATCTGTATCTTAACATCTAATCTTGGTTATTAACCAAGTCAAATTAAGCGATGCTAAGGATACAGTAGGATTTAGTAATTCCAGTCCTCCCTCATCTTTTTTTTTAATACACAACCTCTTTTTTAACAGGATTCAATCTATAACTTCATCAACTTTCAAAGTATTATTTCTAAAATATTTTTTTTTTATCTTTTCAAAAGGGGTATACCCCTTGTGTATATCCTAACTGACTTAAAACCAAAGACTGCAACATGTAAACCTTAGCGAATCAAAATGTAAATGCTCTCCATATCTGATCTGCTCTTTTCATCTTGCTAAGTAGTTCTTTTCATTGTTATAACTCTACTTTTTTCTTCAAAATTCACTCCTAATATTTTTATCTTTCTTTTCAAAATGTATCCCTTACATTTTTGTTTGCTTAAAAGATAACCTACTTCCTTCAAACTATATTCAGTTCCTCTAGTCACAACCTATATCCATTTCTCAGAACTAGTAACAATGATCAAATCATCTGCATGTGAAATGCATAAAGGTTATGGCAATTCTAGGTACTATGTCCCATCTTGTATCTTGAAAAAGTACACTAAATTTATTTTCTATTGCATTAATTATGAGGTCAGATAGTCCTCTCAAAGGACAACTTTACTTATCTCCTCTATCAATTAAATTTTTTTAACCACCCCAAACATTAATTAGCACCTTATTCCATGTATGTTTTACATATGCTTTTTAGTACATGAATTACTTTGTCATTAATGTTTAAACCCTCATGAGACACTGAATCAAATGTAAAGTGGTCCTCTACAATCATTGCAATTTTTCTTACTTTCTATGACTTCACAAAGTAATCATAATATATTTTTAATACCGTTGTCTTTTATCTCAAAAATTCATTTCTTAGAAACTTTTTAGCAATCTACATAGCCATCTCTACGGAATATTAGAAACTATTCTATGTGTAATATTTTTAAGTGTTGTATGCTTTCCATGTGTAATGTCTTCCCTTACACATTTAAAAAATGTTATTACTCCTTCAAAAATCTCCTTCTGCTGAATACATTTACATAACAATTAATTCATAACTTGATCAACATTTTTGTTGTTGATATCAACTTTTTATTAAGAAAATATAAAACACAATCTCATCTGGTCCATTGGGAACATCACTAAGAATCCTCTCAAAGACAGAATCTAATTTTTCTACAGTATTTTTTTCTCTAATTGTGCATTATTGTTACATTTTCTGAAAAGCATGTGCGAAGCATGCTTTTTGACATCTTGAATACTTTCTTCTTGCTTATACACTAGTCCATCCCCAGATTTCATAATATCTAGTTTACAACTGCCCTGTTTACTGTTTTACAAAAAGGTGAGAATTCTTCTTTCATAGGTTCATAGGTTCATAGGTTCATACTAGGCTATCTGCCCAAGGGCATTTATAAGCCTAGAAAATATGCCTATCATTTATCCTGTGCCTCTGTCAGCAGTGGTGACACTGAAGTAATCATCCATTGGTCAAGATTCCTCTTGAACAAGGCCAGAGAGGTGATCTGCCTCACATGTTTTGTTCCACAGCATAGGAGTCTCTGGGTGATGAATCTGTGTCTCCTGCACGCATATTATAACCGTGTCACAAGGTTTTGTGGTTCTGAGGATCTAGATTTTTTGAGGTGAGCATATTCATCAAATGACTGAATAGAGCTGGAGTTCTTTCAGTCGAGCAGCATAAAGACATATTTTTTGACCCTTTTATCCTTTTGGTGAGGAACTTTTGGGGCCTTGCAGCAGGCTGCAGCAGTCTGTCAGTTACATTCCGATTTCGGCATTGTACTCAATCATAGGTCTAATAAGTGAGTATGACAGGGATGACCTTGACCTTGATCTAGATGTGAGATTCATGTCCCATCAGGTGGGTGGTAGGTTTAGTTTGTAGTTTTCTTAACTACTTTAGCAACATGGCTGTCATCAAAAGGGGTCCCCAGGATTCCCCCCCACTGCTCTCGATGACTTTTCTGTGCTCAGTGGATGGTAGCCTATGGTAGCTAGGGTTTTTGTAATTTTCCTTTGCATTTTTGGCGATTAACATTTTTTTGGCTCTGGCACCAGTTATCCGCTCTCTGGCACCAGTTATTCTGTCTGATGTGTTTCTGGGATATCTGTGTCAGTTGTGTGTTCGACTATGGTGCCCAGTTTGCAGTCATCTGCAAACTTTGTCAGTGTCAATCTGTACCTGTGTTTGCTTGTACTTCAAGAAAGTGGGTGCGTGGACAAGAGTGGACCTGACTGACACCTGGACAGGACACCACTTGTGACAAAGTCTGACAAGCTCCATAAACTCTGACCCTGTTGTGTCTGTAGGTTGCAAGCCATCTTGTGATGTGATGATTGTGATGTTTACATTCAATTTGATGAGGTTTTCGATGATACCTGAGTGGGGTGTGTGTCGGCTGCCTTTGCCCTGGTCGGCTGTGGGTATGGACTGCCTTTAATGGCCTCAATGGCCTTCAATGTCTAGGATCTGCCTTTGACAAAGCCAAACTGAGTTGGATCCAAAGTCTGCAGTTCCTATGTCTTTATTTATGAGTTCCATTATGATGATCCTCTCCATGGCTTTGCAGATAAGGCTGTCAAGCTAATGGGTCATCTGGTCCCATGGATGCTGTGTTTTGCCTTAGTGAGGGGCAGTCTCACACCTGGGCGTTGATGTTTTGGGGCTACAATCCTCTGGAATATATATCTCTCCTTTTGGGGGGGGAGTACTGAACCTGTCAGCCAGTATGTTGGCAATGTGTGTGTAGGTTCAGTAATTTTTCATCATTTTTGAACTAATTCTGAGCATATCTGGGGAGTTTCTCCCCCTAGGGTTTAGCCAAAGAAGGCCTTATGATTCTCTTCTTAGAGTCCTTGCAATTTTTCTCTCAAAATTAATTCTTGGATGATTTTTATGAGAGCTCTTTTTTTTTTATAATGATCAAAGGTGTCTTACCTTTCAAGGATTTTTTAGCTTCTCTGTCTTGTAGAGCTTGTTGTTGAGCCTGTAGTTGTTGACTATGGGCTTGGTCCAGTACAACAGACTGGTTCAGACTGGATTGCCTTGTTGTTTAGTTTTTGTTTGGGATTGCCTGAGGCATTTGTGTGGGGAATCTTGCGCGGAAGGCATTGAGTATCTCACTGGCTCATTATGATCTGATCTCACCAGTGAGGGTATACTAACATTTTGATCCCATGTTCGGTGATGATGAGATCAAGTATGTTTTCTCTCTTGTGGGGGATGTGACTAGTTGTTCCATGGCTCTATATTAGGGTAGTTGAGTCACCCTAGTGTGGGGTGTTGTTTGGAGATACATTTCCCCTCTGTTTTCAGGAAGGCCATGTGAGGTTCCTGAGTTTTTTGAGAGGGTGGCCTGTAACATGCACAAATTGCAGAGAGCAGTCTTGCCTATAGTTAATGCACCTGGATGGTTGAGGTGAAACCTGTTAGTGCTGGGGTGCTCTCAGGAGCCTTGAACAGGTTTCTCTGTCACAGCACACACATGGTGTTCCCTATTGAGAAGGGGCCCCTTGGTGGCCATCTTGAGATTTGAGACTTTTTTCCTTTTGGTGTTCTAGGGTGGTAGGTTTAGAATTTTGAGCCTAAAAAAAAAAACTATGGGGTGGGGTGAGCTTTGCCAATATCCTCCAGCATGTCATCCCAGGCAGACAGACATTGGATCCCTTTGAATGACACCAGAATTTAAAAAGCCAATTATTAGCTGATCATCTTTATCCTGTGTATGGGGCATCATTCAGTGTGTCTGACTATGGAATCACCAATGACAAGTGTGTCTGGCATTTTTGTTGGCCTTAAGGGCTGTGACTGTTTGACCTCTGACGTTGTTTGGGTGTCTGCTTTGGTGGCCTCTGAGTATGTCTTTGTGTGAGTATGTGTGTATTTGAAGTTGTTGTGGGTACCATGTGGTGTGACTGGGTATGTGTGTGTGGTTACCTTCTCCTCCCCTGTGGTCTTGCTGTCTCATATCACTTATTTCTGTACAAACAGATGTTGCATCCCATCTTGATATAATTTAATTAAGATTTTCTTGCATTTCTACTGCTTTGCCACTATGATTTATAAAGTATTCATAACATTGTAAAACCGTATTATATTATTACTTATTATGAAACCACACATATTTTTTTATATCTTACAATATAACATTTTAGTATTTTTATAACTAAGTGTAGTAATGTGCCCAACTCTTATAAAAGGATGCCATTGTTAGATGTTGTTCCCTTAAAACGTTACTGTCTGTCACATGTCTATTTGTAAAAGACACCCAATAAGTTTCTGTATGCATTTACTTTCATAGGTTCATAGGTGTTTACTAGGCTAACAACCACAAGGGTCTTTTTAAACCTAGTCATGCACCCCAAATTTCTGATACCCTTGATAAGTGTAAGCATGGGCCTGGGAGATGAACCATTTATAGGTTACCTGTGTCCATTAGAGACATAGGTGCCAAACCAGGGATGAATTTCTGGTTTCCCATCCAACTGTCCAAGTTGCACTTGAATTGCGTTAGGGAGGAACTCTGCTTCACATGGATGGGTAATCTGTTACATAGACAGGTAGTCTCTGGGATACATATTTATCTCTCCAGCAGGTCTTATTTATATCACAGGCAAGGTTTAAGTCTTTAGAATGGTTATTCTAGCACTGTTTGTTTTGTGGATATGCAGGAGGTCCATCACAGTGGGGTATGACAATGTCCTGTATGCCAGGCATAGATCTCCCCTCAAAAGCCTGTAGGAGACAGAATGCCGAATGCAGTAGAACAATGATGTCCTTGGACTTAGATGCCATACCTTTGTTTATAAGTTGTATAATACAGAATGATTTCCTCACCACTGTAGACACATGATGATCAAAGGCTAGATTACAATCTATGTGTGTCCCTAAGTCCCTGACTACTGGGTCAGTTCCAAGGAGTGTGTTGTCAATATGATAGTTACTAGAGATGGATGACTTCCCAAAGGATATTGTTATGCACTTCATGGCATTTAGTTTTAGTCTATGGCTCTGACACCAGTTATTTGTCTTTGCCAGCCCCTCCTGGAGAACATTTGTATCAGTGTGAGGTTCAATGGCAGCTCCTAATTTGCAATCATCTGCAAATTTAGTCAGCCAGAGACCACTGACATTGGCCTTGACTTCAGAAAAGTAAATGTCAAAAAGGACTGGTTCAAGGACTGATCCCTGTGGGACTCCACTTGTGAATGGCCTCATTGTAGAGGTGGACTCCCCATTTCTAACTTTCTAGGTCCTGTCTGTGAGCCAGTTGGCTATCCACCAGGTGACATATAGGTTTGTACCTAACCTCTTGAGTTTGTCAACAATACCTGAGTAGGGTATTGTGTCAAATGATTTAGCCAGGTCAAGGTAGGCAGTGTGAATGATTTTGCCCTCACCCATTGCTTTGGGGACCTTCTCAAAGAGGTCCACCAGGTTGAGTAGGCATGATCTGCCCTTAACGAAACCAAACTGTGTTGGGTCCAGTGTCTGGAGGTTTACTATATCTCTATTGATCATCTCTATGATAGTCCTTTCCATGGCTTTACATATAAGACTAGTGAGACTTATGGGTCTGTAGCTTCCAGGGTCTGCACTTTTGTGCAGAGGGATGACTGTTGCCTTTCTCCATTCATGAGGCATGAAGCCTGTTTGGAGGCTACAGTCAAATAGTAATTTCAGAGGCCCTGGTAGGTCATGTTTCATGTTATTTAGAAGGTAGCCTGTATACTGTCTGAGCCCATTGATGCAGTATTCTTGGTCTTAGAGAGAGAGTTAGGGACAGTGAAAGTAGGGGGAGTTTCCTTTATCTTATCGCTATTTCTTTCTACTGCTAATTAAATGACCGAAGAATCTAAAATATCCAATTCTGCTTTCCGTTTTTTAATGGAGTTAAGCATTCTGAATATAGAAAATAGTCAATTTCTGTGCATAACTCACCCTTTTTATATGTATACCCTACACTTGGTCCTAACAATAAAAAACCTTAATGTGTAACTTCTTGAAATACTTTAATAACCTTGGTTATTTTTACTGTATTATTTCTGATATGGAAGTTGAATTCACCTATCAGTACTATATTCTAATTTAAAGTCAGATAGTTTTTCAGGATTCTGAAGAGATCTAATTTTTCCTTGATATTTGTACGTGGATAAAACCATATTGAACTAAACATGCCAATCAAATCTTGCAGTCACCAGTCAACAATCTACCAGGAATTCCTATAACAACTTTGATCTCTGGAATTTTTTTGCTTAAATAAAGTTGCAAATCCACAAAAGTTATATTTTCTCCAGGTCCCCTTCAAGAAACATTACACAGAATGACATTTGACGACCTTTATTAACTTTCCATAAACATAAATATTAATCAATATTCATTTATTTCAACCAAACATGATACAGGTGAAATAACATCCATGTAAAATTATCTTAGGACAGGACTGCGTAAGCCTGCTCATCCTGACCAGTAAGCAGCATCCATACCTCCACTCACTTACTCATGAAGCAGTGTACCTGCTCACTTCCATTACCATTTATTGTTACCTATGAAGGAGCGTACCCGCTTACTTCCATTACCATTTATTGTTACTTATGAAGGAGCATACCACACACTTCCATTACCATTTATTGTTACTTATGAAGCAACGTACCCGCTCACTTCCATTACCATTTATTGTTACTTATGAAGCAGTGTACCCGCTCACTTCCATTACCATTTATTGTTACTTATGAAGGAGCGTACCCGCTCACTTCCATTACCATTTATTGTTACTTATGAAGGAGCGTACCCGCTCACTTCCATTACCATTTATTGTTACTTATGAAGGAGCGTACCCGCTCACTTCCATTACCATTTATAGTTACTTATGAAGGAGCATACCCGCTCACTTCCATTACCATTTATTGTTACTTATGAAGGAGCGTACCCACTCACTTCCATTACCATTAATTATTACTTATGAAGCAGCATACCACACACTTCCATTACCATTTATTGTTACTTATGAAGCAGCGTACCCGCTCACTTTCATTACCATTTATTGTTACTTATGAAGGAGCGTACCTGCTCACTTCCATTACCATTTATTGTTACTTATGAAGGCGCGTACCTGCTCACTTTCATTACCATTTATTGTTACTTATGAAGGCGCGTACCCGCTCACTTCCATTACCATTTATTGTTACTTATGAAGGAGCATACCCGCTCACTCCCATTACCATTTATTGTTACTTATGAAGCAGCGTACCCGCTCACTTCCATTACCATTTATTGTTACTTATGAAGAAGTGTACCCGCTCACTTCCATTACCATTTATTGTTACTTATGAAGGAGCATACCCGCTCACTCCCATTACCATTTATTGTTACTTATGAAGCAGCGTACCCGCTCACTTCCATTACCATTTATTGTTACTTATGAAGGAGCGTACCCGCTCACTTCCATTACCATTTATTGTTACTTATGAAGCAGCGTACCCACTCACTTCCATTACCATTTATTGTTACTTATGAAGCAGCGTACCCGCTCACTTCCATTACCATTTATTGTTACTTATGAAGGAGCGTACCCGCTCACTTCCATTACCATTTATTGTTACTTATGAAGGAGCGTACCCGCTCACTTCCATTACCATTTATTGTTACTTATGAAGGAGCGTACCCGCTCACTTCCATTACCATTTATTGTTACTTATGAAGCAGCGTACCCGCTCACTTCCATTACCATTTATTGTTACTTATGAAGCAGCGTACCCGCTCACTTCCATTACCATTTATTGTTACTTATGAAGGAGCATACCCACTCACTTCCAGTACCATTTATTGTTACTTAGGAAGGAGCGTACCCACTCACTTCCATTACCATTTATTGCATTATACCATCAACCAAATAAGCAGCTTCCTCCGCTTACTTATGTACTCAAGCAGCTTAACCATTCACTTTCCTTTCCAAACTTATTGAGTTGACCATCCAGCACCAGAGGGAGAACTGAAGAGAGCAATCCTGTCCCTCTTCTCCACCCACCACACTGACCAGGCTGTTCCCTCTCTCTGTGGCACACTTCCAACAAACTAAAAACCCTTATGGCATCCTGCCAAACATCATTCGGTGCACCCCATCCTCTCTAACCAAGGTGGGTAGAGTTAAATCCTAAAACCTTATCACATAACAAAATAAACAGCTACCGAAACAACTGAAAACAAAACACTGACCCTTAACCTATGCTAAGATAACCTAGCATTGCACTGCACATGAGCAAAATAGTCCTCACTTCATGACCAATGGTAGCTCCGCAATGACTTCAAGGGCATTATAAAACCACTCAGAGTCAACTACATGCTACCATGCCACATAGCATCCCCATTTACCACCCAATCCAGTAATAACCAAATGACCTCTCCTTAATGCCAGAGCAATAACAATTCTAATGATTCCCCCATCACTACCAATCAAATTAGTATCATTAAACTCCCGTTGTCTAACAATCCCACCATCACACTAACTATCTCTTACAAGCAGTAAAAGAGCTCAGCAGTCATCATGGCATTCTAGCAACTCAACAAAACAAGCCATACTATTTTGTTATTAAATTCAATTGCATGCCATCATACCAATGAGATCTCTTGAACGCAGGTGCAATAACAATCCAGACATTAAGCCAACAAGCCTTTATAACCTGAAATGATTAAACAACCATCATGGCATTGTTCAAACACCATCAGCCCTGTAAGTTCCATATTGGCAACTGGAAACAAACCATAATCCCCCAACAACCCCAATGAACCTCCAACACCAGCTAACACAAACACCAAAAGTAAAATAAATATTCCATGTCTCCTCAATCATCCTCCCTCATGCAAGCCACTGACTCAACCCTCCAGCTTATAAACCCTATCACATACATAGCCAAAGTGACGAACAGGCCAAATGACTGAAAGTAAACCCTTAGCCCCTCCCTGATGTTAACCCACTGCCCCCAAAAAACAGACAAGGGCAAATACCAACTAACCTTAACAGCAGCCCTACCATAGATAACAAACCTTCCTGTCATCCCTCCAACTATCCCATACAAGAGTAGCAACTAAAAAACATCCTTGCCCTTGCTGGCCCTCACCTTTCCAGAATGACTAACCACAGCCATAACAAATGCCACAAATACACCCCCCAAACCTCACACCTATAAACATATAATCAAAATACAAATCCCTATAACCAACCCTATTCATCTGCCGCAAGAGCGTATCAAAAGAATTAAGCCACCAGCAAAAAAATCGATAAACTACATCAACTATTAACCCTACCAAAGTAACCCACTCAAACTGGCCAAAATAAATATGTCCTACATCAGCAAAAAGTCACCACTGCCCCAACTGTAATGTGCCTTAATGATCACGGAATAAAATTACCTAGTACCCTATAGCCTCTCCAGCACTCAAAACATCCACAAAACAAAAAAACACTACCTTTCAAGACCATTTCCATCAGGCATTGACTGTTACTCACTCAGCACTCCATCTGTGACCTCAATGTGCCCACCCAAGTGATCAGGACTTCATTTAAACATGCATCCATATTTAAACATGCAGCAAAACCATTCTCAATATGACAACCATCTAACGTATGTGATCTATATGTCTTCTGGTACAAATATATATATACAATATTAAGTAAATAGCAACATAGCAGCATGGAAGGAAAACCCAGGAGTACCCAGCAAAGCCCACACAAATGCAAAGGAGGGCATGCAAAGCCCACACAACTGGCCCCCAGCCGAGAATCAAACTGGAGAACCTCTAGCTGTGAAATGACACAAACCACTGCACCACTGCATCCCATGACGTTTAAATAATACAACTCTTAATTCTACCATGTATTGTACATTATCTTATATCACAAATCAAACAATGGTCATAAAACATTAATACTTATTCTAGAGTAAACAAAAAGTTGGTTATGCTTCATCATCCTAGAAAGTCACGAATTTCTTCTTCTTCCGGATCAATGTACTTGCCTTTACACCTATCCATTTCTGATTACTCGCCCAATGTCCCCACCGGTTAATCGACACCAAAACATGATCATCTGTGAACTCCCTGTATCTCACCACTGAAACTTGGCACACCATCATCTACAAAGAAAAGGACCAAATTAAACCCTCTAATAGGAACAAGAAGGCTCCACCTTATACCCACCTATTCCAAACTGCAGCCACAGTGTTCCAAGATCCCATCTGCAAGAAAGAAAAAGACATGTAAAACATCAAAAATACATAACACATTCAAAGACATCTTCAAGGACAACCTATCCTGCCAACCTGGGAAGGAATGTAACACCAACACTCCCATCTTTGACAAAGCAGCCATAATTGAAGCAATGCTTCCTATGACCTTATCAATTACCCAAGATAAATTTAACTATCAGTGGAATATATTAAAAGTAAACCAATCTGAAGGGACCTATCCCTAACCACAAACTCGGCAACTTTGCAATTCCAGATCACCAAAGTTGTTGAACATGCCACACTAAGAAAAAAAAATAAAATAAAATTCCAATCCATCAGAGCCACATGCTCCAAGGATCTAAACCTTGTCATCACCATGAACAACACGTGCTGGTGGGATAGGTTCCTGACACAGAGACTCCCCAGACTCTGGAATAGACTGCCCAGACATGTCAAGCAGAGTGCCTTTTTGGCCCTCTTCAAAGGAACCTTGACGATTGGATTGGAGATTGGAAATTCACCTTGGGGATCACGTCAGTCACCCTGCTAGACAGGGGTCCAGGGAAGCAAATTTTATGAAAGGAAAAGTGCTTTGCCAAGCTGACAATGGCCCCGCCTAAAACCACTTCCACAATGGAACCTCCCTTTCCATTGAACGTACCAAGCACTACTCTTATGGCTTATAAATTGCCAACACAACAGGATTTGTTCTAACATACCCCCCTAAAAGATTCAAAGTCCAAAACTCAAATGCACCTCACTGCCCAGTGCCTAGCTCTCAGCCTTCCATTTCCAAAATGAGAAACACTAGCATTTGAATTGTGGAACAGATAGGAAAAACGAGTAACACATACTAATGGCTTACTAACAATTTCAGCTAGGAAGGTCATAGGATGGTTAAAATGTGCTGATTTTACTTCTAACAAGGATCTCTTAATAAATTAATAAAACCTGCAACAATCTCAAAGGTTTGTCATTTGTACCATTGCTCCTGCCCATCACTCTGGCCACTTACAGATCCCCCCCCCGCACAGATCTTTGGCTCATATACCAAATGACAATGAAGAGCAGGACCAAGTACCCAATACCAAAACAACCCCTACCATACCTCTGAACCTCTTAGTGCAGGAAATCTGGACAAAGATTTACACAATGGGGGGAAAGGGGGAGCAAAAATAGGGAGATATTTTAAATATTGCTCTTATAAGCTTAGAAAGGTGCTAGAGTAACAGGATCTGTGTTAACATACATTTTCTGAAGGATTTGAAGTATGAAACTTAAATGTGTGTCATTATTCAGTGACTTTACTCCTTAGCTCATCCCAGTGATTTGAGAAAACCCACTTTTATGCGGAATAGTCCAGAAATATGAGCCAAAATCTGGACAGTTGAAAGATATGAAGACCATGCAGCTTCCTACAACTTAACATGCCATAGTTTGCAGTTCCACTGTCTGCCATTATTCATACTATTTTTTTTTTTTTTTTTTTATAATATATAATCTGTGACAAGCCCCACTGATTCCACCAACCGTTCTACTCTGAAGTGATACTTCCCCTTTACACTGCACATCTGCCTGTATATCTGTCAGTGATTTGTCCCACATGCCAATCCACCGTTACCTCAAAGACATGCAGCCCATGAAAGCAAGTAGTATGGGCCTTGATCATGGCAGCCATCTTGCTTAACGCCATCCACACACACACCCCTCCTCTTCAACCACTTCCAACTCTGTATGTGCGATCAGGATGTAACTACCTATTCATAAGAAATATTCAGTGCCCAAATGATTATTGGTGCAGAAAAATTATTATTTTTTTTTTTTAGATACTACGCTCCCCACTAAAATCGAGCAGCCTTTAATCATGATTTCTTTACTCATTCATATATTTTATTCTCTACAGTACTTCAGTATAGAAAACACACTGCCCAACCAAAGCCCACGAAAGACTCCAACCAGAACAGCCCTGGAAAACAACATGAAATCTCACAAACCGTCTGTCTTGTTGAAAGGCTGAACAGCATATTTCCATCAATACCACCTACTCTGTCAGTTTCCATTACTGAAATCAAGTTCCTTAGCCTCACCATGTCTCACTGGGAACCAAACATTTTGCTTAATTTTATATATATATATATATATATATATATATATATATATATATATATATGTATATATATTCTTAAAGATGTGCCGCAGGTAAGGGTGATAAAGGATAATGAGGGAAACATACTCACAAGCGAGGAGAGTGTGTTGAGCAGATGGAAAGAGTACCTTGAAGGGTTAATGAATGAAGAGAATGAGAGGGAGAGAAGGTTGGATGATGTGGGGATAGTGACTCATGAAGTGCAGTGGATTAGCAAGGAGGAAGTAAGGATAGCTACAAAGAGGATGAAGAATGGAAAGGCTGTTGGTCCAGATGACATACCTGTGGAAGCATGGAGGTGTTTAGGTGAAATGGCAGTGGAGTTTTTGACTAGATTGTTTAATGAAATCTTGGAAAGTGAGAGGATACCTGAGGAATGGAGAAAAAGTGTTTTGCTACCGATTTTTAAGAATAAGGCTGATGTGCAGAGCTGTAGTAACTACAGATGGATTAAACTGATCAGTCACAGCATGAAGTTATGGGAAAGAGTAGTGGAAGCTAGGTTAAGAAAGGAGGTGATGATTAGTGATCAGCAGTATGGTTTCATGCCAGGAAAGAGCACTACAGATGCAATGTTTGCTCTGCGAGTGTTGATGGAGAAGTACAGAGAAGGTCAGAAGGAGTTGCATTGTGTCTTTGTGGATTTAGAGAAAGCATATGACAGGGTGCCTAGAGAGGAGTTGTGGTATTGGATGAAGAAGTTGGGAGTGTCAGAGAAGTATGTAAGAGTGGTACAAGATATGTACAGGGGTAGTGTGACAGCAGTGAGGTCTGTGGTGGGAGTGACGGATGCGTTTAAGGTGGAGGTGGGATTACATCAAGGATCAGCTCTGAGCCCTTTCTTATTTGCAATGGTGATGGACAGGTTGACAGACGAGATCAGACAGGAGTCCCCGTGGACTATGATGTTTGCAGATGACATTGTGATCTGTAGTGAGAGTAGGGAACACGTGGAGGAGACCCTGGAGAGGTGGAGATATGCTCTAGAGAGAAGAGGAATGAAGGTCAGCAGGACTAAGACAGAATATATGTGTGTGAATGAGAGGAAGGATAGAGGAATGGTGAGGATGCAGGGAGTAGAGGTGGCGAAGGTGAATGAGTTTAAGTACTTGGGATCAACAGTTCAGAGTAATGGTGAGTGTGGAAGAGAGGTGAAGAAGAGAGTACAGGCAGGATGGAGTGGGTGGAGTAATTTGTGACAGACGAGTACCAGTAAGAGTGAAAGGGAAGGTCTACAAGAGGGTAGTGAGACCAGCTATGTTATACCGGTTGGAGACAGTGGCATTGACAAAAAGGCAGGCGTCAGAGCTTGACGTGGCAAAGTTGAAGATGTTAAGATTTGCACTGGGTGTGACAAGGATGGACAGGATTAGGAATAAGTATATTAGAGGGTCAGCCCAGGTTGAAAGGTTTGGAGACAAAGCCAGAGAGGCAACATTACGTTGGTTTGGACATGTGCTGAAGAGGGATGCGGAGTATATTGGGAAAAAGATGCTAAGGATGAAGCTACCAGGTAACAGGAAAAGAGGAAGGCCTAAGATAAGGTTTATGGATGTGGTGAGAGAGGATATGCAGGTGGTTGGTGTGACAGAGCAAGATGCAGAGGACAGGAGGAAATGGAAACAGTTGATCTGCTGTGGCGACCCCTAACGGGAGCAGCCAAAAGAAGAAGAAGAAGAAGAAGATTCTTAAAGTATACTATCTACCCAATTCCAGTCACATCTTAATGCAAGCCCTCTGAGGAAATTAAAATGGGGGGGGGGGCAAATCCCTGCATAGTGACTGCTCCTAATGAACAATGTGTTTAGAAACTTTGTTTTTTTTTTATACCTTAGTCCTGAGTGATTAACAGACAGCGAGTTTTATGGTGAACCATACCCTCATGAAAGCAACATCTGAACATTGAGCAAGTTCCTTATTCTTCCAACCTATGTGCTAAAATACAGATGCTGCTCTTACCGGATTACTAACCGCACTATATGCATGTGCGATTACCCCTATTGTTTTACCGGCGATCAGAAAACCTTTATGATAAGACATGCAAAAGTTAAGCAGCAGGGCTTTTTGGCCCAGTTAAGAAGCAAAGGGAAATAGCCAGCCAACAACCAAGCTCTGTAAGCACCAATGCTCCCTATCCATACCTATCATGAAAAAACAGCATGCGATCAGCTTTTTTTTTTTTTTTTTTTAAATACTGCACCTGCATGGCCGCAACTCCTCCCTGAGGTATCCTCCAGCCCAGCCTGCCACCACTACTGAGGAAAGCCAATACCAACAACTTTTTTTTTTTTTTTTTTTTATGTTTTTATCTGGAGGACAAGCTGGCACAGAGACATGTAACTGCTAGTAAGGACATACCAATGATTCCCTCAATTTGTGATGCAGCCCAGTCCAATAAGGTAGATTCTTGGTAGAGTACACCAGGCCTGCCCATCAGGTAGCAGTTTAATGCCCCTATCCTATCCACAATGACTGGCCCATTAACCCTTCAATCCCCTCTCGCTGCCTAGCTCCCCATACTCCTATAATGCAGTAGAGAAAGGCAGCACAGTTTTCTTTGTGACAATGCTCCCTACTCACCGAGCCCTCCCCCACCATGTGCAAGCCCGCGAGCATTCAAATGCTATCACGGAAGTCAAAGAACTACAGACTTTAAACTCAACCTAAATACCCAATAACAACAGAAAATACACAAAGCCAGTTACCAGGACCCAACTACCTTAGACAGCCTACACACCAGCTAAGCATTAACTTGCTGAACACTGCAAAGCAAACCTGCCACAAACAAAGAGAAAATAAATAATTAAACTAACCAACCAGAAAACTAACTAAATAATTACATCCCTATAAAAAAAAACACCTGCCACCGACCAGCGGCCCAAGGCCTACCTTCTCTCCTAAGTATACCTGTAGGTCGTCATGGGCATACCCTGCCATAGCAAGTTCACACCAAAATGTGACTCCTATTCCATTTACACTTGCCTAACATCTCTTAAGCCCCTCCCTACCCTTACCTCACTTCCTCCCAACCTCATCCATTCCTATTTAACCCTATCCTCCCTCTATCCTCCCAAATCCTACTACTCTAACTAACCTCCCACCTTGAAGATGTCCCTGGACAAAATGGTCTGTTCCAAACCTCATTTCACAAATTCCAAATTATGTTGTTATCCCGTAGCAGACCTCTCACTTCCAATAAACAGATAATATATATGTATAGACTTGATTACGGCATAAACTATAAGATACAGATTTTATTCATAACAATATCAACATTCAAGCAACATTGGAATAAATAAATCTCCTCCAGGTTTAGCACTTTATTTATCCCTTCACAAAATCTTCTTTATTTTACTCTTCTTATTATTGCATTATGTTTTCCTAATGACCCTCATTAGGGTTCACCTCTGATCTTTTTTCTGTATCTGCTGATCCCATGTCATTGTGCAACATATCCTCCCTTCATCACTGCCATAACTAAATTTAACAACCACTTGTGAGAGTTTACACTTTCTATGACCTGTGCAGTATAAACTTCATTTTCTTGTCACCCCCAATCTTTAATTAGTGGAGAGTTAAACCAACAATGACTATATTATTTTTTTATTTTTACAACAAAGCTTAATTCCATTTTTGACAGCATGTTCTACTTTTCCACATCAAGCATAAATTTATTTATCACACCTTTCTATAAAATGTGTATCGGAACAACAAAAACAAAAGTCTTTAGCTACCCTTTATTTATCACATTAGCCTTTTGACATTCATATTAACATTGTTCAGAATGTAAAGAATTCTGTATTAATCCATGCACGGCTCCCAAGCAGCATTCCATAAATGCTTTTCAGTATATATGTTTAAAATTATAAATATGTTGACATAATCTTCCAAAAAAAAGTTTAAGGTGAATATGGTTTATGGGCTCAATTCAAAACTGTATCAGCAGTCTTCTTAAAGTTTTAAATGTAGGTCAACATATTTACTGTTAGCCCATGGAGCATACAAACACTTGTTATCATACTGAACCAAAAACTTTTCAGCAAGTTCAAAAGTCTCAAATGTAATATCTGAAAATAAAGTGGTCACTTACAACATGAGCAAGTGCTCTAATATTTAAAACTCATCCCATCTGGTCTACCTGATAAGAATCTCTCCATCTGTAGTGCAAATTCTCACTAGCAGTAACTTGGATGTTGGATATTCTACCTTTGTACCTGCTTGATTACATATGTTTCATTTGAAGATGCCTTCAGAACTTCATGGTCATTCAACATCTTGTTCTCTCCAATGGAATGGCAAACCCAGCATTTCCATGCCTCTGCAGCTTTATTTTCAGACATTGTTACCTGAGAAATTCATACTTCTCCACAATTCAGATCTAGGATAGAGCTTCCACATAAAAGTTTACCTTTCCATAATCAACTGGAACAACTTTTCTGTGGGTAAAACACCTTCACTCATTTCATATACAATGGCTTTTTCCTATAACACAGTTTCTCCAAGTTCCTCCATTTCATTTTGCATCTTTCATGGCCACCATACTGCCTGCCAACAGAAACCAGATCCTACAAGTAGGGATAATTTATTAATATTATTTACAATATTTATATAATTAAATATTTAAACGGGATGGGGAATAAGAAATTTATACTGGGCTTTGCACTTATATCCCTTCTGGACAGAGGTAGCTTATAAATGCCTGGCCCTCAATGTCCTATTTGGATACAAAATATCATTATTCTTTGGGAAAACCTGGCTTAGAAAGGCACCTAGGTCATTAGCCTAGTAACAATCTATGAATCTTATAAAAATATTTACTTATTTTCATAATTATGTATTTGCACAAATCCAAATTTCACCAAATTATGTATACTTATCATGCCTCCATATGTGACCCCTTTCCTTCTGCTATAACCATAATCTTAGTTTTTCACAAAATATCTGATTAGATTAATTTCTCATATTTTATGTATCCTTTCATTCTAAATCGCCCATATAATATAAAAATAGTTTTGCCTATTTTTTCAACATTATCTTCATTCTTTTTCCCATAATGGTCATATAAATTCATATTCATATTACCTTATTGTACATTTTTATATCATCCAAAAATTCCTATCACATAACTTATTCAATAACTTTTTAACCCTTTAAAAGTTAAAAAATGTTCAGTTTTTCTTCTACCCACAAAAATTAACTTTTCAGATCTTGCTTTATATAACATATTTGTAATCAACTTCCATAGAAAGTCATGCATACTAATAATGTTTACATCTTATTATTCTCATTTTAATGGCATTAATAAAATCTTTACTTAAATATTCCAGTGACTAACATGATAAAAGGTTTCCATAATGTTATCATACTCTCCTATTTATGATAACATTGCAATTCTTCATTTATAAAACATTTCACCTTTTTTGTATCTTTGCCATTTCCTAAAACCTGTTATACTTACAATTAAAATACTTGCAAATATAATACCTTTCTCATCCTTCCTACATTTATAAATCCAAAATAAATATAACAGTACTGCCTGCCCTGCATTAGCCAGTATAGTCAAACCTTACGCACCAAATCGATCCCTACGATCAGAAGACAAAAAACTCTTAGCTATATCAAACCCACAAGGAAACAAGGTAACTCTCTGAATTCTTACTCTGTCTCTATAATATGGAATTTGCTACCTCTAGCTACCAGGTCTATGTCTGGCCTCATCCATTTCAAAGCCTCTTTAAAAATCATCTCAGAAATAAATGGCTTTGCTCCTGCATAAAGTCTGCCTAATGCTCAGCTCGTTCCTCTTCTTCCACACTAGCCTCATCCTCCTCTTCTGTCACATTTCACTCCCTCACAGTCTGCAAGGGCTTAAAGCTCTCCTAACTCCATCTCATTCTATACCTTATCCTTAAATTACTGCTCAAGCTGTAATGTCTATATTCTTAACTCTCTCGTTTTCTTTCTGTATCACTAACTTTCTGCCTATTATTTTCATAACTGAAACCCACATCCTATTTTTCATGTACTAGAACAGTTAATGTCATACAGTGCACTACCTACATGCTACTTTTGGACACTATCGACTCATAGGCTATATGTATAGTGAGAGTGACTAATACTATGTATGTTTTAACTCTATAGAATTATCTAGATGTGTAATGTTGTAACATAGCTTCTTTCAACTTATTTTTGTATAGTATTACTAATGTCATTTGTATTGCATTAGATTGTACTGTATTGTTTCTGTTTGTAGAGCTTTTCTCCCCAAGCCTCTGCTAAAAATAAGTTCTGTAGACTCAGTCAGACCACCCCAGTAAATAAATGTAAAATAAATAAATAAATAAATAAATAAATAAACAATGCAGCATAAACTGTAGGATTCAACACTAGTCCACCCTCATTTTTCTTCAGTTACAGAGCAGCTCTTTTTACTGGGTCCAATCTTAGTTCCCAAATGATAGAAAATACTGTTTGTATATATATATATATATATATATATATATATATATATATATATATATATAAATACACACAAATATTTTCATAGCTATGTTTACAACACTTTCCTTTCCTTTATAACATTTTTATAATACTAAAGATAATACTATATCCATATTAATTGCCTTTATATACTTCAGAACATTATTCTCATCAACCATACCCCTCAACCTATTAGTGCAAGAAATCTGGACAAAGCCTAATATAATATGGGGAACAAAGGCCCAAAAATAATGGCAGATTTTAAATATTGTGCTTATAAACTTAGAAAGCTGCTAGAATAACAAGAGTTGTGTTAACATGCATTTTTTGAAGGATATGACGTCTGAAACTTGAATGTATGTCACTATTTAGAAAGATTAAAAATATGAGGTAAAAATCGGGACACTCTACAAAAATCTGGACAGTTGAAAGGTATGTTATCAACCTATTCCCATTTTATTTAACTCTTTCTCAACCCAGAAAGAACACATTATGACATTTCCTCTATTTCAAATACATGATTTCCATTATGACGTTATAATGCACTTATCCATTGATAGGAAGCTTATCTGATTATTTATGAATTTTCTTTAAATCTTCTCCTTCTGTCTTTATTGCTTTTTAACACATTCACCTAAGCTAATCCAACATTTATCATAATGATATCATTCCATTACTTTCTCTTCTCTTCTCTTCTTGCAATCCTTCTGTATTTAGCTTACATAATAACATTTTGTTTTGTCATTCACATACCTGTTCATTTTCATTTTTTCATATTTGTTTATTTTCTTTCATTTTTTTGCCTAATGAAATCATACTTCTCAAATACTATGCTATCAAACTCAATTCTAGTGCATTCTTTTTAAAAATCTAAGCCACATTTAATTATGTCATATATACAATCATTTTGTTAACGTCAATCCTGCTTTATCATTTGTTAATCTACAAAAAAAAAAAAAAAAAAAAAAAACAGTTACAGTAACCCTGCTTTCTACTCTTTAGAAAAAAATAAAATGCTTTATTTCTGGACTTACAGAACCAATAAACAAGTGTATATTGCTTTCTAGCTCAACAGAAAGTTCCCCCAATTTTAATAAATCACAAATTTTCTTGACATCCCCTGCAACTCTGCCTTTCCTACCTCTAACATCAAAAGTGCAGCCCTCTTGCAACATTAAGTATAGAGGGGGAATCGTATAGGTTACCATAATGTGCAGACTATGTCTAAACAGTCTTACCTTTCTGAGTGAATAAAAAACACAAAAAATGTGGTAGGGATGTTCTTGAATACCGATCAAGTACGTTTAGTTTATAATGAACGAAAAGCCCAGTTGAAAAGGTGCAGGAAAAATATACACCGATCAAGTCTGTAAAAAAAAACGAGTATATTCCAAGCACCATAGCCCAAACGAAGGAGGCAACAATTGTATAAAAACATAACTGTTTAACAGAAAAAGGTGAGCACTTTCACAACCTTTCCTGGTTGCTTCTTCAGACCAAATAACAGGCAAGAGGGTATTACATTCATATTTAAAGCACTTCTCATTTAAAACACTTCTCATTTAAAAGCAGCCTATCAGAAGTTGATATTCAATGCTTTAAATATGAATGTAATACCCTCTTGCCCGTTATTTGGTCTGAAGAAGCAACCAGGAAAGGTTGTGAAAGCGCTCACCTTTTTCTATTAAACAGTTTTGTTTTTATACAATTGTTGCCTCCTGTGTTTGGGCTACGGTGCTTGGAATATACTTGTTTTTTTACATTTAGTTTATAATTAGTCTAGGCATTCATGAATTCGGCCAGAAACTGTAAATAAATTCTGCAGCACTGCAGTTTTGAATCTCTGTTGACTTGTTCAAAACTGTTGGAAATTTCTCAATACAGGAAAGTGTTTCTAGTAAGCGAAAAGTATGGAATGGAGTGCTTAAATAATATGAAGTAGCACAGTGAATATCAATGTGCTTTGAACTAAATCTTAAAGGGTATGATGTCTTAAATGCTCTGAAACAGTTATATTGTACTGATACACAATCAAGTAAAAGTAAAATCAAATGCTGCAACCACGGAGAGGATAGTATATAACTAAAATCAGATGCAAACTTTAATAGCAAACATAAAAGTTGTAAAAAATCACAAATAAGCGTGGTAAAATATATGTATAAGAGCTCTAAGGTAAGCGCTTTCAGCTTATCTGCCTTCCTCAGATCTTCTAGAGTATAAGAAGCTGAATGGAATGGCTCCTTTAAAACCTTATTAAAGGGACGGAAACTAAGAAGTTTAAATATTAACCTCATTGGTTCTTTAAGATATCAGAGCACTTCTCACTTATTTAAGTGCAGCCGTCTCTTATATTCTAGAAGATCTGAAGAAGGCATCAAGTCAAAAGTACTTATCTTAGAGCTCTTATACATATTTTGACCATGTTTTGTGATTTTTTTTTTACTTTTATATTTGCTATTAAAGTTTACATCTGATTTTAGATGTATACCATCCTCTCCGTGGTTGCAGCATTTGATTTTACATTTGTTTAATTCTTTATTTTAATCAAGCTGCATTCAGTAGTTTCTGGTGTGCTTTGCCATATTGTACTGATACACAGTATAAACCCAGTAATAGTTCTGCATTGCTCTGCAAAACCCCAACTAGCAAGAAAATTCTGGGGAAATTCTGTGGCATTTAAATAAACTTCATATTGGGAAAAGGGAACCAAAGCAAATTGAAGATTTTGCAGTGAAAGATAAATGAAAAATAAATCATTGAGAGAAAAGCTAGTAATCCTGTAGTAAGAAGATTAGAATTAAAAGCTGCTAATTAAGAATATTGGTAGAGTATTATTCTCTGATACAAGTTAATGATGTCAAAACCTTAGACTGAAATGAATGGATAAAAAATGTAAAAATAGTATCTTCTACAAGAACAACACCACCTGCAGCTATCACATTTGCAACTCACCCATGAAACTCAAACCAATACTAGGAGTGTGGGAACCTATGCAGAGAGAGAGAGAACTGTCTTTTGATTAGCATGTATCCACTATTGTAAAAAAGTCCTTTTTCATCGTACCCCTTATTAGTAAGGGTATGGCATCCAGGTCCAGGGATGTGATCATTCTGTAATACTCAGCATTATTTGACCCATCACTGAGTACACTTGCCCTTTTGGCAAGTAACTGTCCAACCACATGACACAACTTGAGCATCCACAGCATTTTCTTATCAGGAAAATCATGGGTATAAATCATAAGAATTGTACTAATTATGCCAAAGCTTGTCCTTGTTCTCCATATCATACATATTGGTATGAGATGACCTCTGTCTTGCATATATGCCCTCAACAGGTGTTATCATTTTAAACCTACAGTACATCTGCAAGTCCAATGCTGGTATAAGCACCTGCTGAATACATTTTACTCTCTTCTGCAACATAAACACAAAATGGTGGAGGTACATATATGTATAAAAGGGAATTTCACTTCTGTGCAATTGTCTGACTCTTCAGAAAAAACAATGCACTTCTATTACTCTATTCAAATGTATTCTGTATGAATGGATTGGAAATTGCAAATTCATCCCTTGTCCCCTACGGAAAGAGGTAACATGTAAATGTTGCCCTTGCTCTGAGTATTCATATTTAAATTGCAAGGGCTAATAAAACTTCACAGAAATGCATTGCTATGCTTCTAAAGATCAAGGGTCAGTAGCCTAATAAAAGAAATTATGAAACTGTATACTAAGTTATAGGATTCTTCTTAGACCCTAAATGTTAAGATTGATTATGGCAAAATGGATGGGGAAGGGAGGTGGTAGTATTTTTTAATGATATTTAATATAATATCAGTTGTGCTTATTTATTGCTTTTGTTTGGGAGTTGAGTCTTGTTTTGAATGTGTTTATAATATAAAGTTATATATAGCTTATACAATGATGATCAAATGAATAAGGCCCCCCTACTTTATGGAGTGCTGCTTCCTGTGGGCTGGACAGAGGGTTGCCTCTGGAGACAGATGGAGACAACAGTGCTGACAAAGTTGCTAAAGTTACAACTGTGGCAGACAGAGGCTTACCAAATACCTGTCTGCTTCTAGTTTTAACAGAAAGTGAACCTGCTGATGTTGAAGGCCTTTTCTAGAGCCAAATTGTTGAAAGATGTGAGGCTAAATTATTGTAGCAAGATGAATAAGATTTGTTGAGTTCTGTGGCAATGTCTGAAGAGATCACAGGTCACTCCATACATCGAATGCATGGATGATCATCTTCTAACCTGATAATGATGGAGAGTATGAATCCACTTTCCGTAAGAACTATGCAGCAAACATAAGGATTGAAATCATGTACACAAGCAGTATGTGTGCAGAGCATAGAGTTTATTTACAAAATAAAATACACACATTACAAAAAAAAGATGGACATTCAGTTAGCAAGTACCCAACCTGGGATAATGTTCACAGGTTCGTAGGTTACTACTAGTCTAACTGCCCTTGTGGGCCATTTTACGCTTGGCCAGTTACCCCATGTTAGCATCAAACCCTGCACTTTGTGTCTGTAAGGTAAACATCTTAACCATTATGCCAACCTCCCTCCACCCGTTACTGCATTTAAGTTTACTGTGATTGGTGTCTGAGCCTTAATACATGTAGGATTTTTGTGAACCTATCTTTCACACTCTTGAGTTACTTATTTCAGAAATGGACTATAAAAGTTGACTGACTTTTTTTGGGGGGGGGGGGTATGTGTCAGACTGTGTTGGGTTTACCCAAATTACATGAAGAATAAAAATTGTGGAACAGATATTGGAAAGTATGAGTAAATTTAAAAGCATGTGAAGGCAAATTTGTACATATATGTAGAATGCTTTTGTAAATATAATTGTGCTATCTGGCCCAGGATGACCTTCAAACTTCAATAACATTAATACACACATGAAAGTGTAAAGCAGGATCTTGTCAGATCACACACACATACATGGTTAACTCCTCAATCTGTTATGTGTATTTATATATAATTCATGATTATGTCTGAGAAGCACTTCTGTGGCAAAGCTGTAAAATCACAAGTGAGGAAGAAAATGTTTTGTCTGTTATGCATAGATTTGAATCCCACATTGTAAAAATCTGTTTTATCGCTGTATAAAGCAAAAATGCGTCAGGTCGTAAAATGTATGCCAATGGTACATGTTTGCAAAGTGAAATCACCTGACAGTTCAAGCAGCAAACAACCCTCACACTATTGCCAACTGTCATATTAACCTTCACATGTTAAAAAAACTGCTTTCGTCTCTGTTTGGCACTGTTGCTCTCTACTAACATGCAAACATGGCTGGCGTCACTGTTCAGGTGTGATCACTACCAGTAAATGTGATAACAGGAATTGGCAGGAAATCATTCTCAGCTATTGCTGTTCTCTCTGCTTGGATATGTGTGCCAGTAGAAGGGAAGATACCCAATTTAGGAGTCCTGAATTTTTATTAGACTCCTTGTAAACCACCTCAGCTGAAGACTTTTTGAGGGGGAGTATACTGGCTCCCAGTACACTCTAAGGCTTGGAATAGTCTGGGAATACAAAAGTCTGTGCAAGTACAACCAAGTGCAAAAGCAAAATGATGAATCCAAACAGCAGCCAGTACTTCAAATCAGCAAAACCATTTGTTTAATATTATTTCATGAAGGAACATACTGACTTCAGCAACTCCATGCCTTTATCAGTGTTAAAGTTCCAAACAACAATACCACATTAAAATATGCAAGTGATAGAAAAACATTAGACAATCACCACCCATTTAAAGAGACAGCATCACTTCACTGAGCACCAGTAAAAATAAAGCCATCATAGGTTCATAGGTTCATAGGTTGGTACTAGGCTATCAGCCCTAGGGCCTATACAAGCCTAGCCATAACAATTCCCTGGCTATTTCTTCCCACATTATTTACTTTCCTGGACCCCTGTCTAGCAGGGCGACTGACGTGATCCCTGGGGTGAATTTCCTTTCAGTCTCACTATCCAGGAATATTCCTTTTTATTCAGGAGGTCATGCCAGCCTAACTTGAAGCTAGATTAATCCTGTTAATAATAGTGAAGTTAAACACAGCAGAAGGACATTCTTATATAATGCATTGGAAAGGCAGCTGTTTCTGATATCACTTATATGCCCATAAATCTGAGTTTTAAGTTGTGGTTCATAGGTTCATAGATTAGTAACTAGGCTAACTGCCCTTGTGGGCCATTTTAAGCCTAGCCAGTTAGGCCCCATGTGAGAATCAAACCCTGCACCTTGTGTTTGTAAGGTAAACACCTTAACCATTATACCAACCTCCCACCCCACTATTATACCAACCTCCCACCCCCCCTTGTGTGGAAGTCTGTCCCACATAAAAAGCTTAGCATGTGCAAGTAGCTAAATAAACTACCCAATCAGAACAGCAAGTACCAAAACAAAGGATATCAAAAACTGTGGGGGTATTTCTAGATGTAAATTGTTTTGTTTGTAAAACATACTTACATGTAGAACAATGCTCACATGGTTGGCAATGGACCACATGGATGCAATCTATTGTCTGTGTATCCATTTTATGTCTAACACTTTTCTTATAATGATTAAAGTAATTACCAATGGTTATGTAAACCACTTCTTGATAAACGAAGATATGATGAACCACAAACTCCAAACCAGTCACGGTGCAATTCTGTAATATATTTAATAAAACAAATCCAAAAAACTTTTTTAACTAGCACCTTGGCTTGATTCGCCTTTATCAGAGTATACATTCACATGATCACATCCCCCCATTCTATACATATTAAATTACCCAATTACATAATTAAACAATTAAAAATTAATCAATTCCCCATTAAAACACACATTACTGCATTAGAGCACACTTTTCCATATGCATTCCTGATTTAAACCCACAGGGTTCATTGTTTTAAACTTTAAAAATCATTACAGCCTCCTTTTTTCTTAGTAAACATTTTACTTGTTGTTCACTCATATACAAATTCATCTCTACCCTATCTAAAACTGTTGCTTGCAACCCTAACGGGTTACCATTATGACATTTATTAAAGTGCACTGCTATAGGGCTTGTCTGTTTATTATTTTTTATATCTCTTATATGCTCTTTTAACCTGCAGGATAACTATCTTTTCGTTTCTCCTACATAAAATTTATCACAAGGGCATTTTAGCCCATAAACAACCCCTTCTGTATTGCAGTCAAACGTTCCATTAGTTTGAAATGCTATTCCATTTATACTTTCAAATTCCTCAACTACATATTTACACACACTACACTTTCCACATATTAAAGTGCCCTGCCTATCTATTTATTAATTGTCATGTTTGGCATTTTGAACTTACTGTGTGCTAAGAAATCTTTTAAGCTTCTCCCTCTTCTGAAGGAGAAGCACATTTGTTTACAGTGTAAAAAATCCACCTCTCTTTTCACTACATTCCAAAACTATTTAACTTGTTCCATTATCTTTTTGCGACAGTACAGAATAAGTCGAGGTGAAATAAATACATTCGTTTTCATCATTATTTCTCCCATTCCATTCCCTTTATTTTTTATAACCTTATCCAAACTTTTTTTCACATCAGCTTTCTTATAACCTCTTCTACAAAATTTTCTATAACTTTCATTTAATTCCTTATTTGTTTCTACCGGGTCACTACATAACCTTTTCACCCTTAGAAATTTACCATAAGCGATGGATTTAATAGTGTGCGGCGGGTGAAAACTTTCTCCATGTAAAATAAAATTAGTTTCTTTAAATTTTCTATGGATGCTAGTATCAATACATAAACCCTCTCTTGCCTTTAGAGTTACATCCAGGTAATTAACTTCCTCGCCCATTTTAAAGTAATTACCAATAGTTGTTCCTCTTCTGTAAGAAAATAAACAAAATGCAGGAAATAACTCAGATATTTTATCTGCCATAAGGATGTCCCAATGTTTATAGATAAGGTGCTTGAAATCCCTGTATTACTGTCATATTAGTCACCAGACTGAAAACACCGAATTTATGTTTTTTATACTGTAACAACTCTGTTCTATCGACTTCTTGGACAAAGTCTCGAGTGGTCATAATATCTTTATAACTCTACCCCCTGTCACAAAATCTTCTAGCCAAATCAAGTTCCTGTGTCTTATATTCAGCATCTGAGGAACATATTCTACAAACTCTTAAAAACTGTGATTTGGGGATATTGCAGACAATGTGGGGTGGGTGGCAGCTAGTAGCATGTAAAAATGTGTTAAACCCTGGGTTTTTCCTGTGCACAGTAGTATTTAAAGTGCCATCATTGTTTTTCAAGATGGCAAAATCCAAAAAGTGATGTATGAAAGATCATATTGAACACTAACTCATATACCCCATTTATTTGCCCCATAATTTTTTATTTATTTATATGCAAATCCAACCTAAACAAACTTGATAGTTGTTATAATAAGATAGCCAAATTCGCTACAACCTCTCCCATCAGAACACATCACTGTGAATGCCTAAAAAAACTCAATTGGCTAGAACTACCACTACTACTTCAACTCAATCAACTATCACTAGCCCACAAAATAATACATAACTCTGAAAACACCCCAGCCCTACAAAATCTTTTGCAACCCTATACAACCACCAGGCCCTTGAGGTCTAGCACACAAAACCTCCTCAAATTCACCAAATATAACAATTAAGCTGGTAAGTCTGTCTACAGCCACTGTATAGCAAAAATTTGGAACTCCCTTCCTGCCCACATAATGGACAACAAATCTCCATCACAGTTCAAGAAACTTGTTAAAACTCACTTTTTGAATAATCGACTGTGCTCCTGTATCCCCCCAGGCTAATGTCTCATTAGAACACTTCACCTAAATTAAGTAACTCTGCTAAGCCAACCAATCATAGTACTGTACCCACTTAGGACTGTTAATCTACTACTCATCCCATCTCTCCAGGAGTTAGGGAAAACCACCCCAGCAATGTGCTTTCCATAAGCAACTGAAACCAGGAGAAGACATATTGTAAATCAATTTGTTATCATTCGCAACTAAAACCAGGCCCCATACATACTATATTATTATATATATTATTATTTACATATAGTAAATCAATGTGTTAGCCTTCTCAACTATAGCGAGCATCATCTGCTCTCTTGAAGCCTTATTCTACATCTCTCTGCTTTTACTCTGATAGTAAATCTATCACTGGAATCCAAAATTTAGGAATACCTTCTAAAATGTAATATTATATTGTAGAGAATGAATGTATCCCATCTGTTAGGTAATATGTATGTCAAAATCTCTTCTATGGAAATTGTATGTCAAAAGTCTGTCCTTAAAACTATTTTTTGTAAAAAAATTGTTCTCTTGGAGCTTTTCTCCCCAGGCCTCCACTGAAAATTTTTTAGTAATCCAGTTGGACTCTTCCGGTCAACAAATGTAAAATAAAATAAAAATAAAAATAAATAAATAAAATATTTTCATTAAGATATTCCATGAACTCATCCAAATAAGTTAAATCAGACTTCTAAACAAGCCAGCAATCATCCAGGTATGTATGCCATATATCTATGGACTCCAAAAAAATATTATGGGTGACATAAATAATCTGCTCCTCAAGAAAACCCATAAATAGATCAGCATAAATGGGAGCAGAAGATGCTCCCATGGCAGTATCTTTGAGCTTTAAAAAATATTCTTCATTAAAATAAAAGACATTTTTAGTGAGAACATGTTCGGTGAGGCAGATTAAAAATGTATTGAATCTGGGGCTATGCAATACTGAACTATTTAACCAGTAATCCAATGCCACTAACCCTGCCCAATATGAAATTTTGGTGTAAAAAGATGCAACATCCAAAGTGCACATATATCAACCCATCTCAAACTGTGTATCTTGAATAATATTCAAAAACTGGGTGGTATCTTTTATACGTGAATGTATACCATTTAGCAGAGGACGTAGCTAGTAGGTAAGAAAGGCAGATGAGGGTTCAGTCAAATAGCCACAGCCAGTAACAATGGGTCTGCCAGGAGGGTGTGTGAAATTTTTATGTATTTTGGGGAGCAGATAAAAATATTGTGGGATGGGATCGTGGGCTGTGAGTTGAAAAACAACTTGCTTAGAAATTATACCTTCATCCAGGGCTAACATCAAAAAACAGTCAATATCATGTTTAAACTTCAAAATAGGTCTAGGACCATTTTTTGATAAAAACAATCAGAAAGTTATTTATATGCTTCCGAAAGATACATGGTCCTTTCCCAAACCACCACAGCCCCATCTTTACTGTATTAATAAACACATTTTTAATTGTCCTTAGCATTTATTAAGGCCTGCTCTTCAGCCTTGGATAGGTTATGTTGTACAGCTCTGCTGGTATGGAAGTTAAAATGTAAATATTTTAAAACACTTTGCTGAAAAGCTGCCACATGTTTATTCATGGGGGGGGGGTACAAAATTAGATTTAAACTTAAATTCTCCATGATCTGACACACCCATGTTATAAAAAAACAGCTTTAAATTGCATGCATGCTTCAATTTGTAGCACAAACCAACTGTAGGAGTCAAGTGTAAGACTGTAGTCAGATGTGGGTTCAAATACCACAAGTAACAAGTATAAAATAGTACAATCCTGTAAAAAATATTGCATAAATTAATTTATACACCACTGTCTTAAATCCTCTGCTGTTAACATAAATCTGTATAATTGGACCAATGTGCAATATTGGCACATTGCAAGGATTACTTTGAACAATCCTTAATTATAGTTGTTATTTTTAAGAAGTATACTTAAACATAAAAGTTCAGATAAAATACTGTTATTATTATGATATTACACTGTATGTCACATATAATGCTACTATTTTTTTTCTCTAACCCTAACCATTATTTCTATTTTTTTTTCTGTATGTCATCAAAATGTTTCCATGCCAGCCATATCTGACAAATCATGAAATGCTTTACAGCACAGAGAGGTAGGCCAACCCCAGTGGCTCAGCCTGCCCCTGCTGCACTGGCACTGTTACCCAACACATCTGGGACCCACCCTGACAGTACTGCTTCTCCTACCCCTGCACTAACTGTGCTTTCAGGTAGCACTACTCTGGCAGCTGGTGTTGTGGAACCCTCTGGAAGTACTGGTGAAGTTGAGAATTTTATCAGCCGCCAGGTGATGCCAGGGTTGGTGCATAGGTTTATGCACACCGACATTGATACACACCTACCCTGGATGGAGAGGCTGCTTTCCCTCCTGGTCAATAGGAGGAGACAACAAGCATTTCAGCAGCCAGCATATTAAGGGGACAGTGATCCCAGTACTGTGGATGAGGACTAGATTCTCACTGCCCCCATGTTTGCTGGGCATGGGCTTCTGTTCTCCCCTCCCTAACCCTAATCATGGTGTCCCCCAATCTTTTGTGTCCCTCTCCATCCATCCACGTGTCTTGTCTACTTTGTCCTGTTTGTTTACATCTGCTTCCTCATCTATCCTAGTAACCTGGCCCAGAAATACCTATGTTTCTTACGCAATATTCATCTCTTACTGAACATAAAAAAAATAGGCACCTGTCCAACAAAAAAAATATCATCCCATACATAGCTTTCCATTGTCCCGTGTCTTCTTGACACACTTGATTTGGTTCAACTGGGTATACATGACTGCACTGTCATCCTTCTTCGTTGAGATGACAGTCCAAGTTCAGCTATTATTCTGTACATATTTTCATTTTACACTGTTGAAAAAGTAGATAGTTGTGGTTCTTTCCTACCTCCCTCCTGCACATTCCTGCATTGATTTCCCTTTGTTCTCTCCCTGCTTTCTGTTCCTCCAAAATTCACCACTTTCCTATCTACTCCATTTTAACACCTTTAACTTGGTCAAAATATAGAATCACACACAGCACACATAAGGAAAAAATCACTTTTTGGCCTCTGTGTTTGCAAGGAGTTTGGCATTGCACAACAATGCCAATGCGACAGTGCGCTGCTCTTCCTTGGTGCAGTTACTTCTGCACAATGCCGTTTAAACATGCTAGTCAGAAGTAACACACAGTGAAAGCAGAATTATTTCACTGCATTATAAATACATATTTAAAACTATTAGATACACCTGGATTCGAACACTATATCATCTGGGCTCCAAGAGAAATCTCTCAGTGCACTTACACCTGCTGCCACAGAGTAGGCTAAACAGCAGGTGTGTTTCATTCACTCAGTACTCAGAACTGTCAAGATCTTATTAATGAGGCTTGTGTTTGCTTGCAGCTTAACTAAGTGCAAACAGGGAGAGCAGTATAAATTTTCATTTGACATGCGCATACACATTGCCATCAATTGCACAAACCAGCTGTTCAACAGTGCACTATGGAAAGTGAAAAATAGCATATATTTATTTATTTATTTATTTTATTTTACATTTGTTAACGGGGCTAGTCTAACTGGATATATTTCCATTTTCAGCAGAGGCCCGGGGAGAAAAGCTCCACATATAGACAAAACAGATACATAGTGAGTAAAATCTGGTGGGATATAGACAATGTACATTATTAAAACGTAGGAATTCAACATCCCAGACATAAAAACGGACAACTTATTAAACATTATTTAATATTTTAGGAACATAAAAAGAAAGTATAAAAAGAATAGAAAATCTATAAAAGAAAGAGAAGGCAGATTTGTTAGATTTATAGACTATCAGCAAAAAGAGAAGTTACCATATGGAGGAAGGATAGATGAGGGGTAGTCCATATAAAGTGGAGGAATTATGCCATGGAAGTAAGTCAAAGGTATAAAGGGGAGGGGGAGAGAAGAGAGAGGAAACTGTGGAAGTTAGAGTTTTAGTCAGGGTTAGAGCAGGGACATATCCAGTGATTTTTAAGGTAAATTCTAAGTTTTTGTTTAAAAAGAACAGGAGATGGAATGGAAGTAAGTTCAGTAGGAAGTTGATTCCAGTATTTACCAATGGTGTTAGAGAAAAGGGAGTCACCAGCAAGGTTATTAGATTTGGTTAAAGTTACTAGAAGTTTGCTTGAAGAGCGAAGAGAATTAAGGTTAGAGTAAGGGGTAAAAAGGTTTGCCAGTACAGGTGTGTTATTAGGTTGATAGAAAGCTCTTTGGACAAAGGCAAGTTGGGAAAGAAGCAACATGTTTATTAGTTCAAGCCAGTTAAGTTGCTGTAGGTTCAGACAGTGGTGAGTTCTGAATTGATTACCAGTAACAAATCTAGCTATACTATTGTAAGTGTTAGACAGTTTATTATTTATGTATTCTGTAGATGTAGATATTATGTAAATATTTATATTATTTATGTTTTCTGTAGATGTAGTTTATTATTAAAACAAAAACAAAGGGAAGGCACTTTTTCAGTAAATAACACATACTTACACTGCAGCCATCTGTTACATCCCCCATGCACTGCAAACTTGGTCTCTCAGTACTTCTTCACAAATATATCAACTACAGTACATAAATAAATAACAAAGGTTTTCCTACATACCATGCACATCAGATTTTCCAATAGCTGTAGTAATGTGGCCAGCTGTTTGCATATAGCTTGTAAAGCTGTCTCTTAAAGTATACCTGCACATTTGAAAAGCAACAGCAAATACTATACATTGCACACTCATTAATTTGATAACATGCAGATCTTTAAGATCTTGAGAGTTGTACATGGCTAGCTATCCATTTCAGACAGCCTTCCCTAAATAGCAACAGCTACTCTCAAACATGCACTGATGATGTCATCCACTATAAATTGTCCTGCAGCCTTGTAAAAGTCAGACTTCTGCCATGATGCTTGTATAAAGTACTGAGGTCTGTAATCTGTGTAGTTAGATAGGTAGGGGTTCTGTTCTCACAATAGTCAATTGGAGTGTGTGTGTGTGTGTGTGTGTGTGTGTGTGTGTGTGTGTGTGTGTGTGTGTGTGTGTGTGTGTGTGTGTGCTTCTAGTCAAAAGATCATAATTGTGTATACTGTAGTCACCACTAGAATCCCATGGAGTACCAATATTTTTACAGTTGGATATGCCTACACATCCATTTCATGCAGGCCTTCCAACATCTTCTCTTAAAAGAGCCGTGATGATATAATCCACTATAAATTGTCCCACAGCCTTGTAAAAGTCAGACCTGTGCTATGGTGCTTGCTTAAAGTACTGAGTTTTGTGTGTGTGCCTGTTTGTGCACTTAGAGAGAGCATTTTACATGAGCATGTGGGATGCTGCTATTACTATCTTCTCACCAGACACTGCTGATATCATCACCTGTAAACTGTTGTCGTACACTTTCCAAGCCAGACCTGTGCTGTGGCACATACATTAAATACAAAGGTCTCTAGTTTGAATACTTAGGTAGGGGTTCTGTTCTCACAGCAGTAAGCTTGTGTGTGTATGTGTGTGTGTGTGTGTGTGTGTGTGTGTGTGTGTGTGTGTGTGTGTGTGTGTGTGTGTGTGTGTGTGTGTGTGTGTGTGTGTGTGTGTTTGTGCACTTGCTTGACATTAGAAAGAGCATTGAGCATTTAACACCAACATGTGGGAAACTGCTATTACCATCTTCTGCTCACCAGATACTGTTGGTGACATCACCTGTAAACTGCAGTCAGACACTGCCCACGTCAAATTGTGTTGTTGTGCTTGCATTAAATACAGCGGTCTCTATTCTGTGTACTTAGGCAAGGGTTCTGTTCTCTCAGCAGTCAAATGGTGTGTGTGTGTGTGTGTGTGTGTGTGTGTGTGTGTGTGTGTGTGTGTGTGTGTGTGTGTGTGTGTGTGTGTGTGTGTGTGCGAGTGTGTGTGTGTGTGTGTGTGCGAGTGTGTGTGTGTGTTTGTGCACTTGCTTGACATTAGAGACAGAGCAGACAAAGTGGTATGTGACCTGTGTACTGAGGTAGATGGATTTGGAATGTCCACCAGCATGTGCCCACAGTGGTGACTACTCCTTGGTCTGCAACACTTTTGAGTGTGCAGGGTATCCACATCGAAGGCCATAATCTTTCCCATAGTTCACAGACTTAATCACAGCAATAACTGTGTACAATGCACCCTTCTTCATGTACCTGCCTACACCTCTTCCATGGATGTGTAACTCAAGTGTACCACCTTTGCCACAATGAGCTCCCACAAATCTTATTGGCCATACCTAGGAATTCTTTTTGTTGCATAATCATTACTGTCTGATGGTGTGCACACCCATCAATGTGATATAACAGATCAATCTCTGATACCTGTTCCTGTGATGCACACAGTACATACATAGCTGTCTGACAACATTCATGGCATGGGTCATATATGGTTCCCCTTCACAAGATCGAATTCCTATAAACTCGAAATTCATAACCCCGAAGCCAGAATCTCGAGTTTACAGAAACTCAAAAATGTGAAGGGGAAATAAAAACAAAACACCTTTCTAATGTTTTTGCACCCCCCCATGTGGGGGGTTGTGCCCACCACACCCCCCCTACTTAAATATTCCTACTGTGAGATCACACTTCAGAGAAGGAAAGGGAAATCTCCCATTCCGCTCTAGATGCATAAGCGCAAAACAGAAGATACACATTTTTTTTTTTAAATTAACATAAAATACTAAAGCTTGTCAGCTTTGAAATGGAGGAAACTGGACAAAGAAATCCTATCATTTAAACCAGGAGCTTGTATTGCGTTAAGTAAAACTTGCCAATACACTTCCTTGGTTTCTAGGAAAGCAGACCAATTGCCTACTTGTGGGATCTGGTAAACTTTTTCTAAGACACAAAAAATAAATTTGTTAAAATTGTTACATGCATTCAAATGTCCTGCCAATGCATTGGAGGTGTTTTTAGTTTAAATACCATAGTTATACTGATATATCCTTATTTTTAAACTTCTTTTCCATTTTGCCAACATGAAAGGTTTGACAGGACAAACATGGCAAGATATTTATTTTTTGCCTTTGGAGTTTTCTCAGTTTACTAGTTGTTTGGATTGCAGTTTGGATTTTTCTGAGTCATGTCAGGGACTGAACAGGAAGGACCCAATGGACCTATTAATGGTTCATTTATGAATGAAAATGGCAATACGCTAACACAGTTGTTAACTGTACTTGCACAGTTATCAATGAAACTGGACTTTTGCCCACTGAAAAGGTGCCTAATGATCAAATTCATTGTCCTTTTGACTACAGTCAGACCAGTGCACCTAGCAATTCAGGTGATTTTCATTGTTGCACTTATGATGCAGCTGTTAACGGGGAAGTGCCCTGACCGAATCAAATGCATAGTAATGATTTTTTAATCCAGTCCCTGGTGTAGTTAATGGTGATAACAATCCCATGAAGGGATGGTTTTATACAGATTTCATTGTGACTTTAAACTACCAACAGGACGGAACAGCAGACAATACTGGTGAAACTTTAAAAGAAACAGTCTTTAGAATGGAAAAGCTGCTTAAAAAATATCTTGGGCTACAGCTTGTCAACACTTTCTTGCATAGATTGATAGCTCTACAACATGTGCCTAAAGATCTCCAGCTTTTTATATTTCCTAATGGTTTGAAGCCTGGCTCAATACTACATCACGAGCTATTGGAATTTTTTGACCAAACTGGTATTGAGTTTATACGAGTTTTAATAAGACAGTATTGGAACACTGGATAGTCTTAAGCAGGAAATTTCTGCTTTAAACAAATAAGAGTTGTGGATATGGGGCATCAGCTGCTGTTATTTTGCAAACATCATACTTTGGTGGTAGGAAATGAGTTATATTTTTCCTTAATTCAAAAATAACATTATGAAATATTACATATATTTGGACAATGTTTTAATCTTGTGGAAAGGTAAGCATGACAATGTTATTTTATTTATAAAATATATTTATTCTACAACTACATGTTTGTGCTTTACACACCAGCTCTAGACTGATAGTTGCAACTTCTTAAATGTTAAAGTGTATAAAATCTATAGCAAACACATTTAGGAGTAAAAAAATTACAGGAAGCCTACCCACTCAAACAGTTATTTACAGTTTAACAGTTCCCACCCATACTGCCAAAAGAAGACCCTAGTTAAGGGCCAAATAATTAGTTTATCTAGTTTTATTACTGAAGACAATATTTCCAATAATGAACTTATGCAATGGGAACAAATGTTTAAAGGGAATATCCACTAAATGATAGATGAATTAATTAGACATTCAGGTACACAGATATACCCAGTTCACACCACTATTACATGGTTCTGAACTTCCTACTAAAATGAAGTGGCAAGACAGCAAGTTTATCAACACCATGGCAATGACATCACCATGGCAATGGGGCTATTAGGGCTATCTTTGATAACAACTGGAGTGTTTGGCTTAACAGAAAAAAATGTGATTACCCAAAGATTGTATTTAGAAAGGGTAGGAATATCAAACAAATTTTGGAAATTCATAAGCATGAAATTGCTTATTCAAGGCCCCCTATTAAGGGTATGAAAATGTACAGATCCTATAAGCAGTGTTGATTTATTAATGAGACACCAAGTATAGTATTTGACAACTACTCTAGGGTGATTAGAGCGGATGGCTCCTTTGATTGCCATATTTATGGTGTAGTATATCTTGCCACATGTTTGTCCTGTCCAGCCTTTTATGTCAGCAAAATGGAAACAAGTTTAAAAATTAGGATGTATTAGCATAACTATGTTATTAAAATTAAACCACCTCAATACATTGACAGAACATTTGAATGCATATAACAATTTTAACAAATTTGTTTTTTGTATCTTGGAAAAAGTTCATGAGAGACCACAAGGAGGCAATTGTTCTGCTTTCTTAGAAACCAGGGAGGTGTACTGACAAGTTTTCTTAACGCAACAGAAGCCCCTGGTTTAAATGGATTTCTTTGTCCAGTTTCTTCCATCTCAAAGCTGACAAACTTTAATATTTTATGTTATTTTTTTTACATTTTTGTGCTATCTTCATATATATA
The DNA here is from genome assembly GCF_019279795.1 of Protopterus annectens. Taxonomy (NCBI): domain Eukaryota; kingdom Metazoa; phylum Chordata; order Ceratodontiformes; family Protopteridae; genus Protopterus; species Protopterus annectens. The sequence continues at coordinate 327,376,622 of NC_056736.1, forward strand.
TTTTTAACATGTTGATTTCCGCCTTGAAAATATTTATGATGAATGTAATATTAATTGTTGGATGTCTTTGTTTCTTTAATAATTAACTAGCATTGGTTACAAACTGTGATTGTTTGATACATGCCTTAAAACAATGTTTTTTTTTTATTATTATGAATCTGATGAAGTTCTATACAATTAAAGAACAAAAGTGATTATTCATTTTAAAATTTACTAGCTCTGTGCTTTGTGAAGAGACAACTCATTTTGCACAGCTTCACAATATGCACCTAACCCCTACTGTATATAACATCCCTGATAGATGTCCTTTCCATTGTTCATATCAGGATGCTTGTATCACAAAAACATCTATTTCATTGTTATGTCATCTTGTCTGACAGTCACATGATGTACATTTTTACTGTGCAGTCTGTACTGTACCATGTCGATATGTGATTAGTGTTCCTCCTACGACTGTCTTAATTTACATGTCCTTATCAGCTGTACATCAAGATGTTTTACCTGTACTCTTCCCCTATGTTTATTCCTATAATTCATCTGTGTGTCCCTATTCAATACACATTCTTACCCTGACTGCTTATTTTTCATGGCAGTCCATGTACTGTTATGGATTATTTACACAACTTTTGTACAAAATGCCTTAAATGGGACTCCACAATACTCTGCACTGCATACACTGTCATAATGTGTTTGGACCATATAAATTGTTATATTATCCTGGTAATAAGTGTGGCATTCCTCACAATCCCGCAGACCTAGTTTGCACATAGTTAAACAGGTCTGCATGTGTGCTGATATCTGTGTTACTTTACACAGTTTCCTGATGGCAACACTGCTGCTAGCCATGAGGCCATGCTTGTTACATTTAAGCACAGTGCATCGCATGAATATGTAATTAGCACTGCTGCTCACTGCACAAACATGTAAACTCCATGTAGGCTTTGCGTGAAGTCTAGACAGAGTCTATTGGATTCCCAGGATTAACTTTTTTCTTGAGGTTATTAAATATCAGTCAGTAAAAACAAAATGAAAAGTCCAGCAAAAGCTTGAGCTCCTACTGAGTGACCTCCCAAACCTCTTGTAACAGAATCACATGGGATATATGCAAATGATCCCTATGAACATCAGGTGTTTCAGCTAATTGGCGATTCTGAATGCCCATGACTTGATTCGTTACAAGAGGTTTGGGAGGTCACTCAGTGGATGTTCTAGCTTTTGCTGGAGTTTTCATTTTGTTTTTACTGATTGGTCTTTCAGTGACCTTCTCACTCATTGTTTTAGTTTGAGGTTATTAAATATAGGAAATTAATATTATGGGATATACATATAAAAGAGGTACAAAAGTAGACATAAAATGATTATTGTTTAGTGTCAAAGAGTTTGTTAATATTACAGTATGGAAAATTATGTACATGTTACTGATCACTCATTGTTATGGAGAGAAGTAAGAAAACATTCAAAACTAATCAGAGAAGGAAAGGGAACAGTAAGCAGAAACAGTGAGCTAGTTTTCAGGCTAGTCTGAATTCAGGGCTGTGTCACAAGTTTCTGAGCTGCCCATACCTTACTTGGATAGAAGGAGGTTTCTCTGTTCACCTGTGAGACAGGGAGCTTTGAGTAGCCATCTGTCCCTGGAGGAGTGGTTCCAGCCCAGAGTTTAGTAGTTTATAGGCCATTTTGGGCTAATTTCTATCTCTTTCATTTCCCTACTGTAAATACCGCATTTACACGGTTTTGCCTGTCCGGGCAATGTCGGTTAGCTAGGGCTAAATTATTCCCGGCTCCACCAAGTCTCCTCTTCAGTTTTTCCCTTGAAAATAGTCTAACTCTCAACCTAAGCACTTAAAAAGCATCCTACAGTCCAGCACTTGCTCAGACCTAATAGCAAGCACTAATACACCCCGACACTTGATTGCCCAGCAGGGCAAGGCTCATTATTCACCCCTCACCAACCAAGCAACCAAGCAGCTCACCCTACTATGCAGGCATGACCGAAGGGCAATTTCAGGTATACTCTCCAGTCCAGCTGGTGAACCTGAGTATCCTGAGGCAATGTTACAACCGCCTCATGTACACAGACAACCCTCTCCTCCTACCACAAAACATTAACATATGCAAGAGATGCAATTATATAGCTAAATTGGAGGCTAAGCTCTCTCTACCCAAGACTGGAACAGGCAGTCATGAGGAGAAGTTTAACACTTGCACCACACCTCCAGCCTTGCATAGACATACTAAACCAGCACTGGCAAAAAATACACATAAATACACAAAATCATACTCAGAGGCTCTAAATAAAAACCTGCAAAAGTATCACAGATCTCCAAAGCAGACACCCAAAATCCTGCACCTTCCATCACAAACCAGACAACACATAAAACACAAAATCAGTGTGCTGCACAATCACAGCCCTTAAGGTGAAATATCATGCCTAACACACTAATAATAGGCGACTCTACAGTCAGGCACACTGACGTCCCACTCACTAGGCTAAACAAGGAGAAGGTTACTGTTAGCTGCCTGTCAGGAGCCAGAATCCGTCACATAACAAAAATCAGTCTGCCGCACAATCACAGCCCTTAAGCCAAAATAACATACCTAACACACTAGTAATAGGTGACTCTATAGTCAGGCACACTGACGTCCCACTCACTAGGCTAAACAAGGAGAAGATTACTGTTAGCTGCCTATTGGAGGCAGAATCCGCCACATAACACAAGCACTCAGGTCACTCCAGAACAAGAACAAACATGACTCTGTCATTATTCATGTTGGTGTGAATGACCTGAGACGTACCTCCCCAGACTACATGAAAAGAGACGTGGAAGAGCTCTCTGATCATGTAGCCCAGCCGGGTATGACCCTGACCCTGAGTATCATCCTGCCCTCACCAAGAATGATAACACAGTATAAAGAAAAAAATATCAATTTCAACAATTGGCTAAGCTTCTGGTGTCATTCAAAGGGGATCCAGTGTCTGTCAGCCTGGGATGACATGCTCGACAGGCCTTGTTGCTTCACAAGAGAAGGCTTGCACCTGTCACCCCTAGGCTTTCGAATACTGGCCAAGGCTCTTGCTGCCCGCATAGTGCCTTTTTTAGGCAGGCTCAAAAGTCAAACCCACCTCCATAAAAACAGCACAGATAAAAAGATGAGGGTTATACTACTCAACACCAGGAGTTTAAATCTCAAAATGCATGTGCTCGATGCACTCATCAGTATGGAGAACGTCGACATCTGTGCAGTAACTGAAACCTGGTTCAAGGCTCCACAGAGCACCCTAGCACTACCGGGCTACAACTCATACCACACATTTCGGCCACAGAACATGGACCAAAACACAAAAGGAGGGGGTGTATCCATATTCATCAAGGATACCTACACCTCCAGATTAGTGGCGCAGCATGATTCCTCTGAGACCATCCATGTGCAACTAACATCAGGCAAATCTGCAATGCAAATTGTGGCCTGCTACAGATCATCCTACATGACCCAGGACCACCACTCCACCTTTCTGGAGACACTGGAAAACATGAATGTCCTACCGAACACCCTGATATTGGGCAATTTCAATTACCCTGCCATTAACTAGGAAAACTACTCAAGTACAAACTCCTGGAATTTATCAACTCAAATGCCCTGGATCAGCTGGTAAACTCCCCTACCAGAGGTGAAACGTATTGGACCTGGTCATCACCAACATGGGCAACAGGTGTTCCGCACCAGAGGTCACCCTGTCACTGGTTATATCAGACCATAAACTAATCACTCTGGATGTCTACACCACACCACACCACCACCCCCAACCAAGGAAACCACAGTGAAAAACTTTTCTATAGCAAACTTCACCTTACTTAAGACAGATGTGGTAAGTTTCACAGCCCCCACGCTAAAGGATAACAGTGACCAAGATGCAGGAACCTTTACAAATGCACTCTATGAGCACCTACAAGGATGCATGGATTGTGCCATCCCTAGCAAAACCAAGACTCATTCCCATAAAAGAAGGAAACCAGTCTGGTGGACCCCTGCCATAAACAGGCTATACAACAGAAGGAGGAAACTAGTTCAGAAAAAAATCAAATCCTAAGAAGGAAAGATATCCCTGATCAGTATCAGTAAGAAACTAAGGTCCCTCATAAAATCATCAAAGGCTAACTTCAAAAGAAAAATAGCCAAGTATTTGAAAGATAACCACAAAGCCTTCTTTAGCTATGTCAAGAATCTAAGTGGCAACTTGCAGATATCTCTGAGCTAGTGCAAAATAGCACAAAATATACTGAACCTACTGATATTGTCAACATCCTGGCAGATAGATTCAGTGCAAACTTCACCCCCTTCTCACCCCCAAAAGGGCCCACAACAATACCGGAAAAGTGTAGTGTCCCGGAAATAACAGACACACAGGTGAAATCAGCCTTTTCAAAAGCCAGAAGCACACCGTCAATGGGGCTAGATGGTGTCCCAGGCTGCGTCTTGCATGAACTACAAAACGAACTAACCCCCCACCTAAACACACTGTTCAACCTCAGTCTCTCCGTAGGCTACATCCCTATAGAATGGTGCACAGCAACGGTTATTTTGCTCCACAAAGGAGGGGCCACAACTGATCCTAGTAACTATTGCCCCATAAGCCTGACTAGCCTGGTCTGCAAGGCTATGGAGCGCAACATCATGGAACTCATTAACAAAGACATTGGGAACCTCCAAACACTTGACCCAACTCAGTTCAGCTTTGTAAAGGGCAGATCATGCCTACTAAACCTGGATGACTTCTTTGAGACAGTCACCAAGGCCATAGATGAGGGGAAGGTGGTTTCCACAGCCTACCTTGACCTTGCCAAGGCTTTTGAGACCATTCCCCACTTGGGAATTATAGAAAAATTCACCAGCCTGAACATAAACCCCTACGTCATGAGATGGGTTGCCAACTGGCTTACAAACAGAACTCACATGATAAGAATAGCGGGCTCCAGGTCTGACTCTAAACCAGTTACAAGTGGTGTTCCACAAGTCTCGGTCCTGGGACCCCTACCGTTTGGTATAAACTTCTCAGAAGTACAGGCAAACACAGGAGGAGTTCACCGATGACTGCAAACTGGGAGCCATAATTGACTCTCCGGATGACATGGACATTCTCCAAAAGGGCCTTACTGAGACAGACACCTAGTGTCAAAGTCATGGTCTCAAGCTAAATGCCAAAAAATGCATAGTCATCCCGTTTGGGAAAAACAAAACACCCATGAATTACCACATAGGTGGCAGCCCCCTTAATACAGAAGAGGTAATAAGAGATCTGGGGACTCAGGTGGATAATAATCTCTCTTTTGACAATCATATTGCCAAAGTAATTAGGAAATCCTTCTATGTAGCCCATCTAATTACTAAAGGGTTCACATATAGAAATAAAGAGGTTATAGTGCCACTCTACTCGTCACTCATCAGACCCATCATAGAGTACAATACCCCATTTGGGATGTACCTCACAAGACACTTCCAACAGCAGAAAATACTACAAAATTACCTCACCAAGAGGATTACTGGCCTCAGACATATGTCCTATGCAGCCCAACTGGAAAAACTCTGGCTGTACTCAGTGGCATATTGCTTACTCAGAGGTGATCTCTGCCTGACTTACAAAGCCATGCCCAACTCAGAATTGATGGACATGCTCCACCTAAAGAAATTCAAGTCACTGCGAGACACTCGCTCTAGTGAGCTAAACCTCACCACAACAATAAATAGAACATGCTGGATGGATAGATTCCTGTCACAGAGACCCCTCATGCTTTGGAACAAAATTCCTAACTACATTAGGCAAAGCCCCTCACTAACACTCTTCAAGAGAAACCTTGACAAGTGGATGAGTAACAGAAAATACACCCCTGGGATCACTTCATTGGCTCTTCTTGACAGAGGCTCAGTTATTTAATCAATGGGGCAGCGAAAGCTGACACACTCTGGCTAGGCTTATAAATGCCCTCGAGCAGATAGCCTAGTACCTAGCTATGAAGTTATGAACATCTCATCCAAAGGATGTTACACAGTGTGATACCTGCAATGTCTGTAACAGAAAATGAATCAAATGACCTATGATGGGAACAGGATCCACAGCTGTCTGATCTCCAACATCCAAAGGCAAATGTGCTACCTGTTTGACAAATGTCACTGAGAAGCTTAGTGACTCTATTTAGTACAGTTAAACAGGTCATAATTAACACTTGTATTCTATTCTGAGCTTAATGAGTATAGTTCATGTAAGTAAACTGAACACCTTGTAGGTATAATTCACAACATTTCTTTGAAATATACCACTGAGGCAGCACTCAGTGTCCTATTGAATAATTCTTCTTTGGGAGGGTTGCCTTCCACATCTGTTTCTGTACACCTTCAAATGTTAATTTTACTATACTCACAGTGACTCAGAATAAGTTTGTTTACACTTTAGTAGCAGAGGGTCACATTTTGCCCCATTCTGCACTAGATGTGGTGCATTGGGGTTATTAGATCATACTGTATATGTTTATAAAACATATTTCTTCATCTATGCCATTATTCACATTTAAATCAGCTTCTCATGTAATCGAACTCTTATTGTAAGCATTCAAATTTTTGACTTTTCCTCCAAATTCACTTCTTCAAATGAAATAATTTTATTAATTCACAATACTTGTACAGACCCTTCAGTTGTTTCCTGTCTGTAATATTGTTGATTTATAACCTTGTGTTTGTTGAAAAAGGATTATTTAGGCAATGTGCAACGTGGTCAGTGCTTACAACTGATGAAGCCATTATTTAAAAAATAAATAAATAAATAAATAAATAAATAAAATTTAACTAGCACACCATAATCATGTTGAAGTCAATGTTCAAACTGATTCCTCTTCAACTGGATGATATAATGATGATATAATAAGTGAAAGTATTTCTACAAACACTATTTTCTTTAGTATAATTGTTCCAAATTTTATCATGCAATGTCTGGTTCTTATTGACCTGAACTGGAATATATTTAACGTTTAGTCTTGTATCCTATGAGTGGTAAGCAACTGCTGGTAAACATCACTATGTACTTCGGTTCTTCAAACTAGGAAATGTAAATGCTGAAGACTCGATGATTTAGCTAAGTCCCTCTGCATTCTTGATCTAACACAAACAGATTTGTTAGGGTTAACCTATTTTGATACTAATCTTATTAATTTACATATCTATGCATGTATAGTTTTGCCCATTAATAATGTCATGACGACAGGAGATTCCATGATGAGAGGGCTACAAAAATAGTTTTAAGGATAAAGTGAAGTTGTACAGGAGTCTCTTGCCTCAAAAGATTCTACCTAGGTGGTACTAATAATGCGCCTACAAAGTTACTATCTAAATAAGTAAAGTACAATCACACTGTAGTTATGGTAGGCCTTACTGATTTAAAATAAACTTTCATTTACAAGTCACAAAGACCTCAACTGATGTCACACATTTCACCAAAGAAATACTTTCAAACTTGTCTTGGTAAGTATCCTACCTTCAGTGTTGTAATATTTGATTTATTATTTATTTAGTTTTACATGTATTAACCTGGTTAAAATGACTGGGGCTAGAGAGCCCTTTTTCAGCAGAGACCTGAGGAGAAAAGCTCCAGGAAAGTAATTAAGAAGTATGAAAAACCTAACAATTCAAGTTGTAAGATACTTAACAGTACAAAAACAGAGAGAAATATACAATATGAATATATATAATATGAATATATACAAGGCAAAAGTACAGTATTTTGAGAGTGCAGTAACAATATGTTTGAGAAATTTGGTTAGCATTCAATTATTTACAAGGAATGTAGCAATGCCTAAAATAAAAAATAGAGTAAAATCATAAGATAGTACAACAGAGATGCATTTAATAGCATAGGTACTAATACAGAGAGAGTAATATAATACAGCATGACAGATATGTTGCTACAGTAGCTGGCTTAGACATTTTGTTATGCTGAGCGAATCCCTATTCTTGCCCTCGGAAGAAACGGAAGGGCATATCCGTTAGTAGTCATTAGGCTTGCAAGAGGTGGAATACATCTCAAGCATGCTGCAATAAAATATTGTCTTCTTAGCTAACAAGATTCATAAAATGTTTTTGGTAAATACACCAACTAAAATGCTGCTGAACTAGACATGAATTATTGTTTTGTTAAGCTTTCCTGTGGAATGCCAGGAGTCTTTATGATAAATTCTTAGAGTTACTGAATTTGGTTTATGCTGAAAATGAAAATGTTTCATTAGTTACTAAGATATGGTGTGAACAGAAATGTCACATACCACTTTCTCTTCAAGTATCATGTGGGATGTTGTAATTGTACATGTAACAGGACATCGACAGGTGTGTAAAATCATGCACTCAGACAACTTTATTTAGGAACTGCCATGATATTTTTTCTGTATATAAAGTTTATAGTTAAAAATCAATACATGTCTTTTGCAAAATTCTTTCAGAGCACTACTTTGCCAAACTCTAATATGGTAATGTTTTCATGTTCAAATCCTGTTTGAGTGAAACATGATCTTTTCTTATATGTAATTTGAAATTTGCTGCCTGGACATACTGAAATACGTATATGTCTAGGAAATCAGGCATTCTTATTCAAAAATACATCATAAAGGCAGAATTCTGTCAGTTTGTCTCATTTTCAGACTTCTGGTGTAGACTGTCTTGACAGTTTTCACTCTCTCTGACATATAAGGGATGGATATTCTGGTATTAGACCTAAACATAAATGGCACTTTCCTGCTATTAATGTGGCCTGCATATTGGGCATGGGCTTCTTGAGGCAATACAGCAATTGTCTCGTGTATTGACAGACACTAAATTCTGAAACAGACAAACGCAGTATATGAGAGATGTAGATATACTATGAAAATTGAGACAACTCTCACATATTGACAAATCAAATCACAGTTTGTTAGCACACACATATCATTTCCTTCACTAAATAAGGTCTCTGTGCATCAACCCACATATGCAGAGGTACTCAAAAGTAACTTAGAAAAATCTCAGAGGCCTCCTGTACTCTGCCCTTTAAAAATACATGCAAACAAAATCAAGTCAACACCAAAATACACATCACAGTGTCTTCACAAGCAAGACCCTAAAGCAAAACACAACACGTTCAGACATCTTGGCCATAGGAGACTCTATCATAAGACACACAGACACCCCTTTCACCAGGTTGGATAGCCTGCATGAGACCCAAAAACATCCCTAGCTGTGTCCTACATGAAGTCAGGCAAGAGCTCTCACACCATTTGGCACCCTATTCAACCAAAGCCTGAGCACCGGCTTTGTCCCAGACGAATGGAGGACAGCCACTGTCATTCCTCTATACAAAGGTGGAACATCCCCCGACCTAGGCAATTACATGTCCATCAGCCTAACTAGCCTGATCTGCAAGGCCATGGAATGCATTATCATGGACCTTATAAACAAGGACATTGGCAACCTCCAAACACTTGACCCCACACAGTTTGGTTTTGTCAGAGGCAAATTATGTCTGTTAAACGTCTTTGGAAAGTCACAAAAGCCATGGATGAGGGAAAGATGGTGCACACCACCTACCTTGACCTAGTCAAAGCTTTCAACATTATTCCCCCACTCGTGCATAATAGATAAACTCTCCCAGCTAGGTATCAACCCATATGTTACCAGATGGGTAGCTAACTGGCACACTGATAGAACCCACTCAGTCAAAAAAGAGGAAGCCACCTCTAGTATTAGATTGGCAATGAGTGGTGTACCCCAAGGATTGGTCTTGGGGCCTCTACTGTTTGGGATATACTTTTCAGAAGTGCAAGCCAAAACCAGTAGTCTGCGGCTCACCAAGTTTGCAGATGACTACAAGCTAGGGGCTGTCTTAAATTTCCCTAGTGATGTGAACATCCTCCAAGAGGGCCTTACCCTAACAAATCACTGATGCCAGAAGCATGACCTCAAACTGAATGCCAAGAAATGCATCATTATCCCCTTTGGCGAAATGGTTTCCCCACTAATTATCACATTAATAACAATGTACTAAACACTCAATCAGTCATGAGGGACTTGGGCACCCAGGTTGATAGCAACCTGACTTTTGACCACCATGTTTCTTCCGTTGTACAGAAGGCTTTCTTTATGGCCCTCCTCATAATTAAGGGTATTTCATCCAGGAAGAAGGAGGTCATATCATCCTTGTACTCCTCCCTTATTACACCCATTATCGAGTGCAATGCTCCCTTTGGCATGCACCTTGCCTAGCACATTCAGCAGCTGGAGAGACCACAGAGGTTCCTGACCAGGACAATCCAGGTCTCAAACACCTGTTCTATACAGATAGGCTCAAAGCCCTATCCTTCTACTCAGTCATACACATTGCTCAAAGGTGACCTGTGTCTGGCATGCAAGGCTGTCTCATACCTAGCCTTGATGGAGTTGCTGCATATCTGTAAGTCAGAGTCCACTTGTGCAATCCACATGCAAGGCCTCAACCTGGTCTGTGACATTAATAGAACTTGTTGGCAGGATATATTTGTGTCCAAAAGACTCCCCCCTTCTGTAGAATAGACTCTTTCTCCATGTCAAGCAGAGTACCTCACTAGGCCTCTTTAAGAGTAAATCTGGATGACTGGATGGGAAACATAACATACACCCCTGGGATCCCACCTGTGTCCCTGTTGACCTTGTGGGAACATGGGCAAATCTTTTGACTAGGCTTGTAATGGCCTGCGGGCCAATAGCCTAGTATCGTCTTATGAAGCTATGAACCTATGAGATGGTGACAGTCAGTTGCCTGTCTGGGGTCAGGATTTGCCAGATCATGCAGGCACTCAGGTCACTCAGCCACAAGTACCAGTTCGAGATATACCTCCCTGGACTATATAAAGGGAGACATGATGCACCTCGCTGAATACATGTCACAGGCTAGTATGAGCCTCGTACTGAGCAGCATTCTACCTTCGGCAAGAATAATACCACAATACAAACTGAAAATGACTGACTTCAATAACTGGCTTAGCTACTGGTGTCATTCCAAGGGAATCCATTACCTGTTGGTCGAAATGACATGATTGACAGACCATGCTGCTTTGCCAGAGATGGTGTGCATCTGTTGCAGCAAGGTTTTCAAATACTGGCTAAGGCATTAGCCATCCCCATAGTGCCTTTTTTAGGCAGTACTAAACCAACAGGCTTACAAGCATAACAAATTATTCTAATGGCAAGCTGAAGATACTACTGCTCAGTGCTAGGAGTCTTAACGAGAAACTACATTCTTGGAAGCTCTCCTTGCCCTGGAGAATGTTGATGTCTGTGCAGTTACAGAGGCCTGCTTCAAGGTTGAGGAAAGCACTCCAGCGTTGCAAGGCTACAGTTCGTATCACACATTCAGATCACCCTTTAAAAAGGAAAAAATAAAATAAGGAGGTGTTTCCATTTACATAAAAAGCAATCACACCTCTAGGTTGGTCAACCAGGATGATTCTCTTGAGCTGCTCCATGTCCAGCTAACCGCTGCCAAAATACCCCACCATATCATCACTACCTACACATCCCCAGCCATGAACCCTGAAAATCACTCCTCATACGTGAAGTTACTAGAATCACTTACCATTCTGCCCAACACACTACTCCTGAGCAATTCCCTCCATAAACTAGGAAACATACACGACTGTTAACATGCAGGCTCAGAGTTTCCCGGACTTTGTCAATGCAAATGATCTGGAACAGCTGGTCTGTATGCCCACTAGGGGCCCAAATATCCTTCATAGAGTACTCACAAACATGGGTGAGCAATGCACCCCTCCCCAACGTAATGTCCTCATTGGTAAGATCAGATCATAAATCAATCTCCTTTGAAATAAATGTAATGGTAGAACACCCTTCAAACCCTAAAACCCTAAAGAACTTTTCAAGGCAAATTACCATCTATTTAGTGATAGCATAGGTAATTTTAAAGTTCCCATACCCAGAAAATGTGGAGGCCTATGCAGAAGTACGTATATACGATTGCCCTGTACAATCACTGTAGCCCTGTAGTACTGTAAATAACTGTGTAGAAATGGCAGTACCTGACTGAACTAAACCCAGTTCTAGCGAGAAAAACAAGCCAGGTTGGTGGACCCCAGCATAAATAGACTATAAATCAGAAGGAAGAAATTCCGGTCTAGAAGTAAGTGGGAAGATGCACAGCAGAGAAAAAAATCCCTCATTAGTCTCGATAGGTAAATTAGAGAATTAGTCAAGTCTTTGAAAGCTAAATATAAGACTAAAATAGCCTTCCAAGTGAAGGATAAGCATAAAGTATTTTTTGTTATGTCCAAATTCTTAAGGGAAACACTTAATAATGTGATGAATTGGCTGTAGATGGCACAAACTATACTCAACCAGAAGAAATAGCAAACCTACTGGCCAACAAATTCAGCTAAAATTTCACCCGCTCGTCACCTGTTGTCATTCCCCATGAAGTACCCCCTACCATTCCTTTGACTGTTATCATAAAAGAACATTCACCATTTTGTTCTCTAAAGCTAGAAACATGATATCAATGGGCCTTGATGGAATTCCAGGGTGCCTATTACATAGCTTGAAATATGACCTAGCAGACCAACTCTGATCTCTAACCACAGTTTCCAGGCAGGCTGTGTCCCAATAGAGTGGAGGACAGCAACAGTCATCCATCTGTCCAAGGGGAGACCATCAACTGACCTAGGAAACTTCTGACCCATAAGTCTGACTAGTCTGATATGCAAGGCTATGAAAATGATAATCATGGACCTGATTAAAACAACACAGTGAATCTCCATACTCTAGACCCAACCCAATTAGGCTTTGTCAAGGTCAGGTCATGCCTGCTGGTGGACTTCTTTGAGAAGGTCACTAAGGTCATGGTCAAGGATAAGACAGTACATACTACCTCCTTTGACCTGGCCAAGGCATTTGACACAGTACCCCACTCAGGTTGTTGTTGTTGTTGTTGTGTCTTTCAGCTTTTCCCGGTTAGGGGTTGCCACAGCGGAACTCCGGTCCGTTAATGATTGGCAGTTGATTTTTACGTGCTGAGTTGCCAGCCCTAAGATAAACTCACAAGACTGGTCATAAACTTTTATGTCAAAAGATGGATAGCAGAATAGCTCATGATTAGGATACATGTTGTTAGAGTACATGAATCCACATCTTGCAAGAAGCCAATCAATAGTGGTGTACCACAGGACTCAGTGCTGGACCCCCTCCTGTTTGGGATATACTTCTCAAATGTCAAGGCAAATGTAAATGGCCTTTGGCTGACCAACTTTGCTGATCACTGCAAGTTGGGAGCAATTACTGACTTGCCAAATGATGTTGATATTCTACAGAAAGGTCTGGTGCAGACTAATTATTGCTGTAAGAGCCATGGCCTTGATTTAAATGTGAAGAAGTGCATAATAATACCCTTTGAGAAATCAAATATCCCTGCAAATTACAACATTGAGAGCACCCCCCTAAGAGTGGAGCCAGTGGTGAGAAATCTGGTTACTCAGACAGATAGCAATCAGAAATTGGAACACCACGTGACCGCAGCAGTGAGGAAATCCTTCTATGAGGCTTATAAGTAAGAGCATGGCATTTAGATCTAAGGATGTCATAGCACCACTGTACTTGGCCCTCATCAGACCAATAATCAAGTACAACATACCCTTTTGCATGTACCTGCAAGAGCTGGAGCATCCTCAGAGGTTTCTCACCAAAAAATACAGTGTATAACCAACATGTCATATGTGGACCGATTAAAAGCCATATCAATATACTCAGTTTCCTACTGATTACTGAGGGGTGATCTGTACCTAACTTGCAAGGCAGTCTCTCACTCAGCCCTGAAGGAAATGTTGCATATTTGCAAAACTAACTGCACAAGGGTTACCCAGTACAAAGATCTAAACCTGATCATGCTGGTGAGACAGATATGTGTCCCAGAGATTGCCCCACTCTGAAATAGACTTTCTATTCACATGAAGCAAAGCTCTTACCTGACCATCTCTAAGTGAAATCTGGACCAATGTATGGGAAAATGCTAATTTTCTCCTGGAGTGGTACCCATGTCTCTTATGGAAAGAGACAGTCTGCAAAAATTGTCATAACCTGTCTTGCTGACCCTTTATAGAAAATTGGGTACAGTCTGGGAAAATCTGGCTAGGCTTGTAAGGGCTCATGAGCCTTTAGCCTAATAATCTCCTATGGACCTATGCATTCACAAGGACTTCATGCATCTAGACACATTAGTGCCCCTACACAATGCATAGGAACCTTAACAAACTAAACCATGAAGCTATTAAGACCAAGATGGAGTCTTGGGAGTTGTAGAAGGACCTAGACATGGGTGGCATAATAAATGGACTATGTTTTAGAAATAAATCATATTATCTTATAAAAGGTTTTACTTCATGAGTAACCACACACTCCTTTTAATAGTAATAAGTCCCCATGGTGGGAAAAGAAAACTGGAAAGCTTTATGACAAGAAGAAACATAACGGAAAGATCTAGAACTTGTATACCAGTAAGTTAGCCTTAGTAGTTTTAAGTGAACTTCCAGCACTATCTGACAATTAACTAGGCAGGAAAAACTTGACATGAACTATCTTTACCTGATAACTTGAGAGATAGCCCTGGCATCTGCAAAAGAATTCCAGCTTGCAAAAACATAATTCATAAACAAAGTCTGAAAGGTTTAAAACTGTGCTTATTCACTGTGTAATTAGCATGTACGAGGAGGATTTCTTTTCACATATTTATATTGTTCCCAGGTTAAGGAAGAAAAATGGTCTTAGGACAAGACCACTGCCCAGTCAAGAAAATAAATACAAAATCTGATTTTGACATGGAAGACCTCTCAGGATGAATTGTTGTTTATTATTGCTAGCCTTGCTGTGGTCATTTATAGTAAAGAAAAAGAATATATAATCTAGAAGGGACCATTTTGTTGTCAAACTGAAGAATTAACCTGTACACAGAAAGAGTTCCAATGCAAAAATGCATTTCCAGCATCTCAGAAGGCAATTTCTTCATCGGATAAGTGTAGGAGAGGGTAAGATGATTATATGGCTGTCACAACTTTTCAAATCTGGTGACAGCTGGCATATGGAGTGTTTACACTCATTGTGAATGATTTTGATGATGATGATGATATGTTTGAATGAAATTATTGTGGGATGTTCGTCAGGATACATTGCCGTGGCATGTGTAGAAGGCCTTCATTGTTTTGAAATGTTGCTAAGAGTTACACTTCAGATAGATTGTTATCAGTTCTGTGGTGCTGGTCTCCTAAGTTGTCTGATTAGAGCTCATTGATGTACAGAGTGCTTGGAGGTATTTATTGCTAAAATGTTGGAATATGAGTTATACCACATTGCTAAGGGTTAAGAATCACAGTTCCTTTTTTATTATTGTACAAGATAACAATGAGGTAGTGTGCTGATCATATTTACTCTGAAGTGAGACAGTAGATTATATAACTAGTGCTTATTCATTTTAAATATACATACAGGTTTATGTTATCCTTTGTATTACATTCATGCAGCAACACCCACATGTATGTATGCATGCACGTGTGCGTGTGTATAAACACGCATGTACATAAACACAAACATACCCACAGATACACACGCGCACACACACACACACACACACACACACACACACACACACACACACACACACACACACACACACTTTATAATAAGATGATACAATTAAAGAAAAGAGAAAGTAGCAAAAGCAGAATGTATGAAAGCAGGTGCTCGTGCATAAAGTGTTAAGACGCATAGCCTTCCAGAGAATACTCTGAATTAAAAAAAAGTAATGGAAATTATGAATTTATGATAAATGCAAAACAAGACAAGGAACAGGAGGAAGAATGTTTATTCGGTACAAAATGTGTAAATCATGTTGCTATATTAATACGCAACATGTAAAAAAAGTGTTTGCTTATTTGCCCATAAGTTCTGTAATGTATATAGACAGCGTGGATGCTTGCTGAAACAAAAATCTGTTTTGCTTCTGCTTTTGACTGTCCCATCTTTGGAAAAACACTGTACATTATACATCTGCAGTTTCATCTAGCTACAGGAAATATTAATTGCTGTGTTACAGCTAAGAGTTGTATACAACATGACATCTCCTACCTCCTTAAGTGAAGTCATGCAAGCAAAAGATTTCAGACAGATGAAGAAAGTAAAGACAGGTTGAGGGGGAGAGGCTGTAAGCAGGTGAAAGGATTCATGCTACTGCATTTGTTTTCTGACTGGGCTGAATATCTATATTTACCAACAAACGTTGTGTCTCTCTGCAGTCGTCTTACAAGTTTGGATATTTTGAAGTAGGAAAATACAGTATTGGGAGTGTTTGCAATTCTCCAGTGTAGACAAAACATCGCAGGGTATGCTTTCAGTATTGAATGCATTACTAATAGATTAGCTTGTTACCCTACCGTAGGTGCTAAAGAAGTAAATGTAGGCAAAATATTTGGCACAGTAGAACAATCAGACAACAAGTTACTTCTTCAGGGACCCTGGAAAATCTCTTTGACTGTACTGAGGCAGAGGTTGACCTGTATGTTGTGTTCAAAATGCACTGGCATCTACCACTATGTGCAGGGCACAGATTCAGTTTATAAATTATTTTTTATACTTGTCATCCCTTTCTCCTTCAGTAATCCAGAACATGGTTTGCACCAGTAAATGAAAAATATCTGGATCTTGAGTAAGCAGACCTGTGCAAAAATTGCATATTCTAGTTTTGGTGCCCGGTTCAGTAAGTCCATATGAGACTAGCACTTTCAGCCAAGAAATCATTTTTGGTATGCTTTTGTGATAGAATGTGGAATACTGTGGTAAGTAGAAACAGTCCACTTATTAAGAAACTGCAGCAGAACCCCTGCAAGATTTGAGAACATGCATAGATATTTATACAAGCAGGTCAGTAAGCCCATTAGTAGAGGGGTGGATTGGATAAGAATGAATATGTTCTGTATGGATAACTTTCAGAAAAGTTCCAAATATCCAGATGCAAATGGTATTCCATTATCACTAGCAAGGATTTTAGACATCCCATAATGACTAACCTGCCTTTTTTTTCAAGACCTGGATAGTCTTTCCCATGGTGATGGAGTCTATCAGTTATATTTCAGGTCATAGGTTCATAGGTAATTAATAGCCTAAGTAACCCAGGGGCCCTTTTTAACCCTAGGCATACTTTTCAAATGTATCTGGCATGTTTTGATACCCTACTTCATCCCCAGGTTTAAATGAATCTACATCTATAATGAGTGTGTTAAAGCTTATGTCTTATTACATATGAAAATAATGTGCACCATTTCCATGGATCCCTGTTTAGTTTAAAAATATATATATTTTTTAAGAATTTATATTAAGATGACGGATTTTAAACATTGAAAATTTTTTGTAAAAAAAAACAGGTTAATAATTCTTTTTATATATAGGTTGTTGTTTTGTTTTGTTTTTTAGTAGGTATTTAAATAGTAAAAACCATCAATTAACAATTAATCTATTTAGGTGGGAGGAAAAAGTATGAAGTCATGTGATGACAATGTGCTATATAAGTACAGTTTTTAATTGGATGTTTAGATTCTGAAGAAGTTTTGTTTATATTTTTGCAAAAGCGCTAAATCCTGTGAAAAATAAAAGGACTGTGGATGAGCTGCCGTTTCAAATTTTTGTTTGGTTTTTCATATTTGTGTTCAGTTCTTAGTTTGCGGTGATTACTAGCCTAAGTACCCCAGGGGGTCTTTTTAAGCCTAGCCATGCTTTCCAAATGTATCTGGCATATTTTGATACCCTATTTTAAGGGGTGTATGTAGGCTTAAGCATGAAAGTTCAAACAGTTATAGACTGCCTCTGTCTACTAGATAACATAGGTGCCAGACTGGGGTAAATTTCCATGTTTCCATCCACTGGCTCAAGTTGCACTTGGATTAGGTCAGGTTAGGGAAGAACACTTCTTCACATGGATGGACTATCATAAAATCTTAAAGTTATTAAATCATGTTACAGTAAATTAATTATACTTTTTAATTATTAAAATTAAAACAGTGCTTTAGTATATCACAGTTAAAACTGTAATGATACTGAAAAGCCAATCTCAAAAGAAAATATTTAATTTAGTAATCTCAAAATTCCCACAGAATGAACAAAAAAAAGTCTATTCATAAACACTGTAACATAGCATAATTCACATGATGCAACTATAAGAACAGTAAAAAAAAGGTATTTAAAAATCTGGATGTATCAGGATGTCAGCTCCTCGAATCTGTAAGGAAAAGTAATGGGATACCTCTCAGTGCAGTTATAGTCTACAGATCAATGTTTTCCAAATAATCTTTGTCAACTACTTTATCTTGAAATTCTTTAGTGTAAGGTAAATTTTTCCTAAATGCCTCTCTTTTTTTCAAACTGCTCCATCTGCACAAAGAAGTCCAATTACAAAGGGACCTTGAAAATGAATGTAATTTGCATAATATTAAAAATGGCTTTGTATCTTTTCCAGTAGGATTCCACAGCACTGCTAGTATTCCACTACTTGGATCCACAAAGTTCAGAGTGAGTAAGTATTTCATAAATGGAGCTTTTCCCTGCTATGTTTAAAATTCCAGCACTGGCACACTGGCATAGATTTCTGATTCAAGCAACGCATGAACTTTGTATAACTTGAGCACGGATCCAGATCATTTTTTTGGAGAAGGTTCCCCTGCACCCTAGTGGCAGGAGTGTGCGGTTAGAACTTGTCTGATCGAAGACTGCTGGAACGGGGCTCAGTTTTTAGCTTTTTATTGGTTAATTTGTTTCATAGGTTCATAGGTTCATAGGTTCATACTAGGCTATCTGCCCGAAGGCATTTACAAGCCTAGCCCATCGTTTTGTGGCTTACGCCACCCCTTTAGTATGGGGAACTATACCCATTATTTTGCTGTGCCTCTGTTGAGCAGTGACACTGAGGTAATCCCTGGGGTATATCTGTGATCTCCCATCCATTGGTCAAGATTTCTCTTGAACAAGGCCAGCGAGGTGCTCTGCCTCACATGTACCGGGATTTTGTTCCACAGCATAGGGAGTCTTTGGGTGATGAATCTATCCCTCCAGCACGTCCTATTAATAGCCATGTCGAGGTTTAAGTCTCCTGCCCTTGTGGCTCTGATGGATCTAGATTTTTGAGGTGAAGCATATTCATCAAATCTGGGTTTGACATGGCCTTGTATGTTAGGCAAAGGTCACCTCTGAGCAAGCGGTAAGCAACTGAATAGAGCTGGAGTTCTTTCAGTCGGGCAGCATAGGACAGATTTTTGAGACCCTTTATCCTTTTGGTGAGGAACTTTTGTGGCCTCTCCAGCTGCTGCAAGTGTCGGGTCAGATACATCCCGAATGGGGCATTGTACTCAATCATTGGTCTGATGAGTGATGAGTAAAGGGAGACTACGACCTCCCTTGATCTAGATGAGAATCCCTTCATGATAAGGTGGGCAATGTAGAAGGTCTTCCTAACTACTTTAGCTACATGGGTGTCGAATGACAGACTACTATCAACCTGGGTCCCCAGGTCCCTGATAACTTCTTCTGTGCTCAGTGGATTGCCACCTATTTGGTAGCTAGGGTAACCTTGTTTTTCCCAAAGGGTATGACTATGCATTTTTGGCATTTAACTTCAGGCCGTGGCTCTGGCACCAGTTATCCATTTCTGTGAGACCCTTCTGAAGGATATCTGTGTCAGATGTGTTTTCTACTATGGCGCCCAGTTTGCAGTCATCTGCAAACTTTGTCAGCCATAACCCTCCTGTGTTTGCTTGTACTTCGGAAAAGTAGATGCCAAACAAGAGTGGGCCCAGGACTGAGCCCTGTGGGACACCACTTGTGACAGGCTTTGAGTCTGACATGGCACCAGCAACTCTGACCCTGTGGGTTCTGTCACTCAGCCAGTTTGTAACCCATCTTGTGATGTATGGGTTAACATTTAAGCTGATGAGTTTTTCAATGATACCCGAGTGGGGTATTGTATCGAAGGCCTTAGCCAGATCGAGGTAGGCTGTATGGACTGCCTTTCCTCGCCAATGGCTTTGGTGACTGTTTCAAGAAGTCAACCAAGTTTAAAAGGCATGATCTGCCTTTGACAAAGCCAAACTGGGTTGGATCCAAAGTCTGCAAATTCCCTATGTCTTTATTTATGAGGTCCATTATGATCCTCTCCATGGCTTTGCAGATAAGGCTTGTCAAGCTAATGGGCGGTAATTTCCAGGGTCGGTGGAGGCACCGCCTTTGTGAAGTGGGACCACAGTTGCAGTGCGCCACTCCTGGGTACGTATCCAGAGGTAAGACTTTGATTAAACAGCTGTCCTAGCTGTGGGTTTAATTCCTCATTGAGTTTGTGGAGCACACAGCCGGGGACACCATCAGGTCCCATGGATGCTGTGTTTTTTGCTTTGGAGAGAGCAGTTCTCACTTGGGCACTGGAGATGTTTGGGGGGCTGCAGTCGTTTGGTATAGATATCTCTCCTTTTGGGGAGGGGAGAAGTTTGCACTGAACCTGTCAGCCAGTATGTTGGCAATGTCTGTAGGATCAGTAATCTTCACATCATTTTGAACTAGTTCTGAGCAAATCTGGGAGTTTCCTCCTAGGTTTAAATAAGTTTGCTCATTTGCAACTGTTATATAAAAAAATAAATAAATACATACACTTTATGCATCACCGTTTAGCTAGGGTTAAACTATTCCTGACGCCATAAAGTCTGCTCTTCAAATTTTCCCTTAGAAGTAGCCAGTTTTTTTAGTTTTAGCACTCAAATCTGTTTCTTTGAGCTTAGCACTTGTTCAGAACTCATTGTAATCACTAAATAAGCTACAAATTACTACACACTCAACTTTCCTCAGTTGTCTAGAGGAAAACAGTGTTTAGTACTTAACAAATAAGCACCTATCCAGGCATGTCTAAGGGTCAGCTCCCGGTGTTTTCTCCTGTCTACCTGACGAATCTGGGCATCTTGGGGTAATGCAGCAATTGCCTCATGTACACAGACAACCCTCTCCTCCTACCACCCAACACTACAACCTGTGAGAGATGCACTTATATAGCCAAACTGGAAGCAAAGCTCTCTTCATCCAAGACTGGACTAGACAGTCAAGAGTAGAAGGTAAACCCTTGCACCACATCACACTCATCACATAGTCCCTCAAAACCTACACCATCAAAACACACACATAGCAACACAAAACACACACCTACATTCACGGAGGATCTCAATAAAAATCTGCTCAAGCAACAGAGACCTCCAAAGCAGAAACGCATGCAACCTCCACCCCCAACACAACCCAAATGTGACATATGCCACAAACTCAGCCACAATCCATAAGGCATAACAATGTACCCAACACTCTTGTCATAGGTAACTCTATAGTCAGGCACACTGATGTTCCACTCACCAGACTAAACAATGAGAAAGGTACTGTCAGATGCCAGGATCTGCCACATAACACATGCACTCAGGTCACTCCACAACAAGTACAAATATGACTCCGTCACTGTCCATGTCCATGTTGGTGTGAATGACCAGAGACATACTTCCCTGTACTAAATGAAAAGAGACATGGAGGAGCTCTCCGATGTTGTAGCCCAGGCAGGTATGACCCTAGCCCTGAGTAGCATTCTGCCATCACCCAGAATGATACCACAGTACAAGGACAAAATGATTGACTTCAACAATTGGCTAAGCTTCTGGTGTCATTCTAAGGGGATCCAGTATCTGTCTGCCTGGGATGACATGATCGACAGACCACAATGCTTTGCCAGAGATGGCCTGCACCTGTCACCCTTGGGATTCCGGACGCTGGCTAAGGCTCCTGCCACCACTATAGTGCCTTTTTTTAAGCAAGGTTCAAATGACAAATTCACCACTGTAACCAGTACAAGCAAGCAAAATGTGAGGGTAATGCTACTCAATGCTAGAAGTCTAATCCTCAAAATGCATTCACTTGAGGCACTCCTTAAAATGGAGAACATTGACATCTGTGCAGTGACAGAGACCTGGTTTAAGGCTCCAGAGAACACCCCTGCATTACCAGGCTATAATTCATACCACACCTTTTGACCACCTAACCTGGACCGAAACACTAAAGGTGGAGGTGTGTCCATATTCATTTAGAATATCCACACCGCCAGGCTAGTTGCTCAGCATTATGCATGTGAGATTATCCAACTGCAGCTAACTCTGGGCAAGACCGCAATCCAAATTGTAACTTGCTACAGATCCCCCACCATGTCCCAGGATTCCGACTCCTCATTTCTTGATACATTAGAAAATATTAGGGTATAACTCAACACCCCAATAATGGGCAATTTCAACTACCCCACCATTAACTGGGAAAACTACTCATGTACAAACTCTTTTGCTCAACGTTTTCTGGAATTCATAAATTCCAGCGTCTTGGATCAACTTATCCACACCCCCACCAGGGGCAGCAATATCCTAGATCTGGTCATTACCAACTTGGGCGACCGGTGTTCCACACCAAAGGTCAATTCCTCATTGGTCAGATCCGACCACAAGCTAATCAGCCTAGACATCTACATCCCGCCCCCATCCCCCATTAGGGAAACCACCGTAAAAAATTTCTCCAAAGCCAACTTCACGCTTCTTAAGACATAAGTGGCAAACTTCACAACACCCATGCAGATGGATAATAGAGGTACAACTGATGAATCCTACACAAATGTACTTTATAAGCACTTACAGGAGTATATGGATCGTGCTATCCCTAACAGAACCAAGATGCTATCTTCCAAAAAAAGGAAGACAATCTGGTGGTCCCCTGCCATAAACAAACTCTACAACAGAAGAAAGAAACTGTTGCAAAAAAAGAGTAAAATCCCATGACTGGAAGAACTTCCTGGTTGGCCTCAGTAAGAAGCTGAGATCCCTCATAAAATCCTCCAAAGCTAGTTATGAAAACAAAATCGCCACTGATTCTAAAGACAGCTGCAAAGCATTCTATATCTATGTCAAGAATCTCAATGGCAACACTCAGATATGCTCTGAGTTACAGCACAATGGCACTGAATATACAGAACCAACTGATATTGTCAACATCCTGGCAAATAGATTCAGCTCTAACATTACCCCCCCAACCCCTAAAGGGCCCATCTCTATACCAGAAGAATGCAAAGTTCCTGTAATCACAGCTGCACAGGTAAGAATCACACTCTCCAAAGCCAAGAACACAGCATCCATGGGATCTGACAACATCCCAGGCTGCATTCTACATGAACTACAGAATGAACTGGCACCCCACCTAAGCACCATGTTCAATCATAGCCTCACCTCAGGATTTGTGCCTATTGAATGGTGCAGAGCAACTGTTATCCCAATCTACAAAGGGGGAGCCACCACGGACCCCGGGAACTACCACCCCATTAGCCTAACGATTCTGTTCTGCAAGGCCATGGAATGTATCATCATGGAACTTATAAACAAAGACATTGGTAATCTCCAAACTCAGGACCCCACCCAGTTCGGGTTTGTAAAAGGCAGATCATGTCTCCTAAACCTTCTTTGAAGCAGTCACCAAAGCCGTAGATGAGGGTAAGTTGGGTCACACAGCCTATCTAGATCTCTCCAAGGCTTTTGACACCATCCCCCACTCTGGAATTATAGATAAACTCACTAAACTATGTATAAATCTCTATGTCACAAGATGGGTTGCAAACTGGCTTACTGACAGAACCCACACTGTGAAAGTAGCAGACTCCAAATCCGACTTCAGACCAGTGACAAGTGGAGTACCACAGGGTTCAGTCCTGGGTCCTCTCTTGTTTTTGAAGTACAGGCTAACACAGAATGTCTTTGGCTAATGAAGTTTGCAGATGACTGCAATCTAGGAGGCATAATTGAAACTCTTAATGATGTGGACATCCTACAAAAGGGCCTCATGGAGACAGATGCCTGGTGTCAAAGCCATAGCCTCAAGCTCAATGCCAAAAAGTGCATTGCCATCCCCTTTGGTAAAAAACTCTGTACCCATGAGCTACTACATAGGTGGTAGTCTACTTAACACCGAAAGTATGATAAAAGACCTTGGAACACAGGTGGACAGCAGTGTCACCTTTGATAACCACATTGCCACAGTAGGCAGGAAATCCTTCTACTTGGCACACCTCATCACAAAAGGTTTCTTATCTAGGAAAACAGAGGTCATTGTTCCCCTGTACTCGTCACTCATTAGACCCATTATAGAGTACAACACCCCTTTTGGTATGTACCTCACAAGACATCTACAACAACTGGAAAGGGTGGAGAAATACCTCACAAAGAGGAATACTGGCGTCAAACAGATGCCCTATGCAGACCGTCTCAAAAAACTCCAGCTTTACCTTGTCACATATCGTCTATTCAGAGGTGATCTCTGCCTACCATACAAAGCTATGTCAAACCCAGAGCTGTTGGACATGCTCCACTTAAAGAAATCCCAATCCCTCTGAGCTACACACTCTAGGGACCTAAACCTTGTCACCACAATAAACAGAACATGCTGGAGGGATTCCCATACTCTGGAACAAACTACCTATCTATATCAAGCAAAGCCCCTCGTTAGCTCTCTTAAAAAAAATCTTTATGATTGGATGGGAAATAGGAAATTCACCCCAGGGACCACCTCTATGGCTCTGCTCGACAGGGGCACAGGAAAATAATTTTCTTGGGTGATGAAAGCCAGGGTACCTTTTTGGCTAGGCTGGTATAGGCCCTAGGGCCAATAGCCTAGTACCTACCTACGAACCTATGAATAATCAATATTAGTATTCCAGCATCTCTTTTAATAGCAAATGTGATCTAACTGACTTCACTTGAACAGCCCAGTATATCAAAGCTGCAGTGATTACTCAAATAAACATTTTTTTCTCTGCAATATTAATTAATTAATTTATTTATTTGCACTTGATTACTAGGGAAGTCCACTGGGCCATAATGGGCCCATTTTCTGTGGATGTACAGGGAGAAAATCTCCACAAATAGAAAGTACATAAGGTATATACACAGAATAAATACAATGTAATGGGTGCAATTTAGGAGTATATACAACAAAGGTAACATATTTATCAAGTGAATATGGTACAGATACAATAATGTATTGATTAAAATAGATGTCTCTGACTGTAGGAACAGTAAGGAATACACCTAATATTAATCCATAGTAAATGTTAAACATTAATGTTAGTAATCAGTAGTAGATGTTAGGATTTGAGAGGAGACAAGGTGTAGGTGCAATTCCAGAAAGAAGATAAGTAGTCTTTTAGAGAGGTTTTGAAAGTGGCCAGATTTTAAGTAGCCCTGATAGACAGTGGTAGGGTAGTCCATGTTTTAGCTACTGAGTAGGAGAATAGAAACGGGCTAGCTGGCAGATTAGGTTTTTAAACTGTCAAAAGGTGCTGATTCTTGGATCTGATTATCTACTTGGATGACAGAAATTGAAGATCGGGCTAAGATTAGGGCAGTCAGATGGTTTAAAGATTATTTTGTGTGCAGGTGTTAATTGCAGGCAGGAGAGGTAGTGAGAAAATTCAAGTCAGTTCAGAGAGAGAAGAGCAGTATATTGATGGGTATAGTGTTTATTGTTAGTAACAAATTTTGTTATAGCAAGTCTCAACTTTAGCTTTTAGGGAGGATTGAAGAATAGTAAGTAGGGGAGCACCATATAAGAGAGAGGGTAATAGGTAAGTGGAAGCTAGGACTTGTTTTGTGGAGGCGCTACAGAAGTGTTTATGCCTATAGAGGATTTCTAACTTTTGGGGATTTTTGCTGATGCTTTGGTATATGTGCAGGCTAAATTTCAGGTGTTCGTCTATTATTACCCCTAATATTTTTGTGTGGGGAACAACCTCAATTGCAGAATTACTTTAAGAATGAATAGTGAATTGGGCTTTGTTTAATGGAATTCTCTTCCTAGGAGTGAATAACATGAGCTTGTTTTTTTCTTGGGTTAAGGGGTAAGTGATTATTATATATCCAGGTCTCAGCGGAGGTAAAGGCCAGTTGAGTTAGTTGTTGTAGTTTGGAAGTGGAATCAGCTGAGCATATAATAATCATCTGCGTATTGAATGAGTGATGCTTGGCCTAGTGAAGAAGGAAAATTGTTAATGAAAATGATGAATAAGTGGGGTCCTAGTATAGAGCCTTGGGAAACTCCAGTAGAGGTGTTAAGATATGGAGAGAATCTTACCATTTAACAGCCTGTAGACTGTCTTCTAGGTAGCCTGAGAACAAGTTAAGAGATGAGGGGGAAAGGCCAGTCTTAGAGAGCTGGGTTAGAAATAAAAGGTGAGGGACAGTGTCAAATGCTTTAGGCAGGTCTAGAAATAGTGAGGAGACAATTTTACTGGTGTCTCGGTCTCTATTAATTGTGACCATAAAAGATATGAGGGCAGTAGTAGTGCTGTGACCTGGCCTGAATCGATATGTGGTAGATAGCATCTAATTATGTATGCATTCTTCTAAGATCGTTGAGATGAGTGAGAGAATGGCTATTGGTCTGAAGTTTGAAATATTAGTGTTATTGCCACCTTTATGAAGAGGAAGAATAAATGCTCTTTTTCAGATTTTGGGGACATAAGATTCTTGAATGACTTTACTAACAAGTATGGTAACAGGGTGGGCAATATCTTTAGCTGAAAGTTTTAGGAATCGAGTAGATAGGTTGTCAGGATCGTTAGAGCAAGGTATGAGCTTGAGAAGTAATTGTTTTATTTATGGTGGTTGGCATAGCCACAATTAGGCACCCACAAAACCCCTGGCTACTGGGAGCCACCAATTATCTCCCCATGAACGAGGGTCTCCATGCAACAGCCGTGGGTTTCCCCAGCTCCTCTGTTCATTTTGACACCTATTGGACATCCACAGAGCTGTGTGTAACGTGACATCACTGCTTAACAGAATTGCAAACTTTTTTCTGTTTGTGTGTGTGTGTGTGTGTGTGTGTGTGTGTGTGTGTGTGTGTGTGTGTGTGTGTGTGTGTGTGTGTGTGTGTGTGCATAGTATAGAAGAATAGTTGTGGCAGGGCTAGCCACCCGGTGGTGTGAACCTTGGCTTGAGATGATATTCAATGACTTAATTTTTTTAAGTATTCAAGAAAAGTGACTAACTGGTATCCTGTTACTGGAAGCTCACCTTGTTCAGCTGCGGTACAAGAAAAGACGTTTATACTACTGCTGAGTCCTTTTGAGCTTTGAGTTAATTTACATTGACCCACTCACAAGTCCCTCTCAGTGATTTACTTTCCTCCACTTGTTGTTGTATATCATCACACTTAATTTGCTATGGCAACAGCACTTACACAAGGGATTGATAGTGACAGCAGGAGCATAATATCTTCTCATTCTGGACAGCTTTCATCCTTCAACCTTGTATTCCTCCTCCAGGTGTTTTATGAATTCAGACTAGCACTGACATGCCCATCTTACAGAGCATGCTCAGTTTCTCACTTCCTGATCCATATTCACCTCACTTTATGGTAATGCAAGTGGAACTGTGAAGTGAACATAGCAGATCTTTCCTGTGAGAGGGAAAACATTCCATGCACAAATGAGTTAATATTTCAGGCATTTTGCATATGGTATTATTTCATAAATGTTTTGCCAATGATAGTTTAATAATATGGAGTAGTACAGGGCAAGAATTTGACGTATTTATAAGTTATATAACTGGAATAACAGAATTTTTAGGATTTAAAGTGACATCAAGCACCAGTGAGATTAATTTCTAGGATATTAATATTTTAAGGTCTTCTGATGGAAAAGTAGATACTACGGTATTCAAAAAGGAAGTAAAGAAGAGCATATATTTACATTAAGTATGCATTTTATTTATAGGAATATAGTAAAAGGTCAAATGCCACATACTGTACATCTGAATATGATTGATGAATCTGAGAAACAGATGGACACGTTGATATAAGAATTCATTGAGCAAGGTTACAGATGTAATATATTAGATACAGAAAGGTCAGTAGTTATGGCTGAAAAAGGAAGTAGACATGGACCTGTGTTTTCATCAGGGCACTATAGCAGAAATATAAAAACAGACAAGAGGTTTGCGGATGATTTTAACATATAATAGGCATACCAGGTTAATAGAAGATATAGTGAAAAAGCATTGGCAAAAATAATATCAAATCCTTGTTTTTTACTACTGTTCTTCAGATGTATCTGACAGAACCTTAGACCAACATAACTTTTCTCTTCTCCCATTCTCTGGTATCTAAACCACAGTCTGTTTAGTGTATTAACTGCACACAACTTCCTTCTTGTAATCCTTTCCTTTCTCATACATTTTGCCAGTTTATATTTTCTGTTAAAACACAATATCTAGCACAAGAATCTTGTATACTTAATAAAGCTACTATTTTGTCAACTTTGAGCATTAAGCCTTGGGCACAACTTCTGTCTTCCTTGAAAGAAAAATAAGACTGAAATTTGTGATTTTTATGTAGGCCACCACTGAATCAAAAGGTTGGGAAAAATACCTTAAAATACATCCCAGAGCAATTACAATCCTGATGGCTTATGGGTGCACTGGCTTAATTGAGTTATTTCTTAAGTGGTTATTACTTTACTATATTGCTCGGGAGAGGTAGGTTTAAAGGTTACAAGGGAAATGAAAACTGAACAGCAATATATATTTTATTTCCTTAATCATAATTTCTGTTCAAACCATCACTGGATGAAAAGTTTGTTTAAAAAGTAAAAAAAAAAAACTTTAAAATTAACTTCAGAACATATAGAAAGTTAAGGCTTCATGAAAAAGCTGATGGGTAAGGCAAAATGTGAGAAAATGAAGAAAAAGTAATGTGTATGGTATCAGAAGCCAAAGACGGGGAAAAACAAAGGGGAAGACTGGAGGGAGTGTGTGTGTGCGTGTGTGTGTGGGGGGTGCTGAAACAGTAGTCCATGCCTAGGGTACCATTTCACCTAATTTCAGACCTGTACATAGAGTGGTTGCAATGTGTCATTGTTGAAACTAAATGTCAGTAACTGTGAATGTCCCTTTGTGAGTTGGGCAAACAAATTGTGGTACACAGGTCTGTTCTAATATAAGCATAGCTACCAGTCAGTCTGTGCATACTACACCTAAAACTTTGCAGCATGAACAAAAAGGTTCCTTAGAAGGGGTGGCAGTGACATTGTGATACTTATACTGGAAGTGCCTACGTGCCCCCAATTTGACATTTGCTGGGGCCCTCAAAATGCTAACACTGACCCTGATGGTTGGAATAGGTTTAAAAGTGAACATGGGTGCAGAATTGGAAGGTGTGGTGGTGGAGGAGGATCAAGAGGTTAAAGTTGAAGCAGTAGTTGGGTTTGGGCTACTATGGGCTTGGGGAAAAATAGGAGTGATATGTGCTATAGTGTCAATAAAATGAGAGTTGAAGAAAGTGGCAATTTCTTGAGGTGTTTTGTCAGGATGTGTACATGGGTTGCTTTTTGTGCCTGGATTTAGTAGTGATGCAAAGGAGTTCTCGAATTTTGGGGGGTTGAACTTATGGTCAATCTGAAGTTTTAGGTAACAATTTTTTTTTATCTTTAAAAACATATTTTTTTACCTGCTTTCAAAGTTGTTTAAATTTCAGCATATCTAGTGAGTTTTTATTTGCCTCCAAATTTTGTCTCTGGCTTTCCTAAGTTCTTTAGTGGTCTTGATTAGCTATGGGGCATGAATTGCTTTGATTCACTTAAGGCGAAGAGGAGCTAGGCTATTTAGTATATGTAGAAATGTTGTGTTGAAGTAGTTAACTGCATCATCTAGAGGGAGAGTTTTAGGATGTACCAGTTAATGTTTTTCAGAGTATCTGTGAAGATCTAAGGGCTAATTTTTTTAAGGTTCTTTACTTGTTTATACTGATGATGCTTTTGAAAGGTAGGGGCATTTTGGTGGACAAAGGTGGGGAGATGATCACTGAGAGAGTTAGCGAGTGTGGCTGCAGTGTATATTTTATTGGGGTCAGAGATCAGAATCCAATCTAAAATAGAGCCACATTGTTCCTATGATGTACAGTTATATCCCACCAGACTGCCACCAATTAAATGTGACATCCAGCCAGCACTCCACCAGACTGCCAATAATTAAATGTGACATCCCTTTCTATCTTGGCTCAATAACTAAGGAGCTTCAATCCTCACTACTGACTCCAATGTGAGACTGTCACTTAAACAGGAGTAATATTTCACAATTATCTCTTGAGAGTATGATAGTAACATGCTCTGTAATCTGTTATTGGACTGTATACCTCTGTCCACCCCAAAAGTATTTTCCTGTTACACACTTCAGAGCCATGTGTCCCAGTTTAAGACCTCTTATACATTCATTAAAGTAAATTTAAATCTCACACATTCAAACACTTCTGGGAAAGCCTGACATAGATTCCCAGCTGTGTCCCCTCCCCAAAATAATACATGAATGCTGCCACCAATCAGAGTGTCTACATGCCCTTGTAAAGGTGTGTCCAATTATGAAAATTAAATATCAAAGTAAATGTTAGCTATGACCAGAAGTGACCATGCCTTTGGGCCTTCGAGGTGACCTGGGGAGTATCAAACAGGTGTAAACACTCTCTAATCTCTAAAGAATACAATGATTTCCAGCCACAATGTAAAGTAATGAAAAACATTTAATAATAAGTAAAATGATTACAAGAATATAAACAAATAACTTTCAGTTCTTCTTTCGTCTTTTCCTGGTTAGGGGTCGCCACAGCAGATCACCTGATTGGCAATGGAGTTTTACGGTGTCGCATTGCCAGCCCGGTGCCCAACCTTTCACAGAAGGCACACACAAGCATGCACTCAGAGACTAATAAGAATTCAACCACCAGAAATGTAAAAATAAACTGTAGGATAGAAGTCCATCATTCTAGAAAAACTCTGAATAACTAAACTTTCCTAATCTAACTAGACAATACTGTCCCTGATCTAATCTAACACATAGCAGCAAGGGAAAGGCAGGCTTACAGTTTTTGGTGAGTTCTCTTTCATGGGTGTCCAATGACTGCAACTCTTCACTAACTGCTGCTCTTCACAAACTGCTTGACTAACAGCTCGGTACTTGACTAACTGCACAGCATAAGAGTCTTAACTGTCTTATCTTAAAAATAACAGTCAGCTGTTTGAAAAAGTTCTTTGTCCTGTCAATCAGCTGTTCAAATAATCACCTAGCAACCAGGAACATTCTAATAACATCACCTGCTGTTCAGCTTATTCCCCACAGTTTGTACTTTAGAATGTCTCACAAATATGTGCAATTAGAAGTGTATCAAAACACTGACAGATTCTTCGAACATTCTGTGTAAACAGGGAAATACTCAGCAACAAACCACACCAGCTACTGAGATTAACATCACAGACATGAAATGACTTAATATAAACTTAAGAAGAATAAAAATGTACACATACTGAAACACGGCCAAGGTGTACCACTTTAATTCTTAAAATGGTAAGTGCTTTCACGGGTAACCTCCACCTGCTTCTTCAGACCAAAAACAATTACTTCACTTTCTCAGATTTATACAATTAGACTATTAAAACTGAAAAATTAAAATGATACATGAATTTAACTAATGACCTCCACCTGCTTCTTCAGACCATTTACAATTACTTCACTCACTCAGATTTATAAAATTAGCTATTAAAACTGACTAATTAAAATGATTCCTGCATTTAACTAATGTTGCAAAATTGCATTTAACCAAGTGGATCATAAACAGCTACACCAAAATATATAAAAGACAACTAGTCAAAATTACACTCTAGATACGGCTTACTAAAAAATAGGGTGCTCAATATGTCGAGTTATGGTGAGCACAATCCAGAATTATTAAAACAGTGGCAACAGGTGAATTTAGGCACCAATTTTAATTATGTAAGGCTTCTAAACATGTTTTTTTTTGTCTGGAAACTATGGTGGAGTGTAAATTGATCAAACTTAGTGATACTCTCAAGTTATATGAGAGAAAGTTATTATCCACCAAGATGTAGAAAATGTTATGACTTTCAAAATAGACATGTTTTTAGCTCTCTTTTACCCATGAAAGCACTTACCATTTTAAGAATTAAAGTGTTATACCCTGGCCATGTTTCAGCATGTGTACATTTTTATTCTTCTTACATTTATATTCAGTCATTTCACGTCCATACTGTTAATCTCAGTAGCTGGTGTGGTTTGCTTGGATTTTGAAAGAATGTATACATTAGCCTTGGAGCATGGTTGAGGGCTTTATCAATGTTGAAGTAGATTATAAACATGGTTCAGGACAGAAGGACAAAAAATGCAGAACTCTGGTTTTGCATGGGGGAGACCAGTTCAACAGGCATGGAGGGAAATTCAGTTAAATGCTTAAATGAATTACTGGAAGTACGGGACAATCCTTTTTAAGATGAAATGCTACTGATAGTAACTATAATGATGGGAGTAAGACTGTAGATGTTGATGTTTTTAGAAAGGAATGAATTATTTGGAGGACGAGCTAATTAAACTTAAGAGCTATCATACACAAAGGTTACATTTTGAAGGGTGCCTAAAATTTAAAATCGTACCTTGAGGCCTTAGGGTGCTCAGTATTCCAAGTTATGGTGAGCACCATCCAGAATTATTAAAACAGTGGCAACAGGTGAATTTAGGCACCAGTTTTAATTATTTAAGGCTTCTAAGCACATTTTTTTTAAGTCAGAGGAAGACGAGTTAAGTATGAGTATTCAGGCTCGCCAACATACTTTCGAGAATCTATGGTGAAGTGTAAATTGATGGAACTTAGTGATACTGTAAAGTTATTTAAGAGAAACTTATTATTCACCAAGATGAAGACAACAGAATGTGACTTTCATGACTTTTGAAATGGACGTGTTTTTGCTGGCTTAGAATAGGTGAGAGACTTTCTAGCAGGGATGTTCATGATGAACTGTCAGGGCAGGTCAAACCAATGGGTGAAACCATGAAAGGCTCAGATGTTGAAGTAATTCCTCACACCATTAATCACCAGGTTATATTGACAGAGGGTCATAAGTCTGCACATTCCAGTTTAAATGCCACTAGGTGGTTCTTTCTGCGTTACCCAATTCCAATTTATCCCAACCAATGGTTTGATGAAAAAATATGCCTCTTACCATTAGTCAACATAATGAACAGGTTTATATGGATTTACCCCTCCATATCAACTGCTGGATCAAAGAGACACATTCATTCCAGGAGTTGGGGCCAAACCAAAAGAAAGTATGTTCCAGACTCCCAACACAACCAAACTATCAAGAAAATGGAAAATGAACTGCACTCCTTAGACTGGAACATTTCTAGGAGACATCTCACACAACACAAGACATCATTATTGGAGAAAGGTTTATCTTTTATACACACTCAAAGACTTGATATAACTGATGCCTTAATCAATTTAAAAATGTTTCTTTGGAATGTTATGTTGAGAATGAACTACACATGCAGCAATTTAATACTTGCAGCCCTATTTTATACCCACTACTCAAAGCTTTTCATAATGGTCAGATAAGAGGTAAACAGCATTATAATATCATGAAATTAGAAAAACAGGCATTGATGGGCTTGCAGAATGATGGTTCTATCATCATTAAACCTGTTGACAAGGGGGACCTATTGTTCTCATGGACACTTCTTTTTATATAAACACTATGAATGAGATGTTATCTGATCAGACTACATATTGGAATATTACTTTTGAAGATATCATCAATATGAAAATTAGAATAGATCTTTTTTTGAATACTTTGTTATTAGAAAGAATGGTAAATGTACATTTATGTAATTATTTGAAAGTACATTATCCTTTAATATCAGTCATTCAGGGCATTCCTAAAATTCATAAAAATCCCAAAACACCACCACTTAGACCTATATTGGCCAGAGCAGACTGGTTAACTGAACCATTCTCAGTTTTTATAGAGACACATCTGTGTCTCATGGTCAATAAGAATTTGTATATTATGAGGGATACTCAGCATTTTTTGTGTGATTTATATAGGTTTGTATCAAAACAGTGTGAATTACAACAGCTATATTTAGTCACCATTGACATACAGTCCTTATTTAATGTTATGCCTAATGATATAGGTATACAAGCAGTCCAGAGTTATTTATTTAGAAATAGTTAATATGATAGTAAACTAATTGATCTCATCTGTGAGTTTACTAGAGTAGTACTCTATAATAATGTATTCCTATTATATGGCAAGTATTATTTACAACTGGATGGCGTAGCTATGGGCACTTCTTGTGCCAATAGCTACGCCAATCTGGTAATAGCTTTTTGAGAAGATCAGTATAGCCATAATAGCTGTGTACATACTGGTGATATTCTGTTTAACCATCGTTTTGTGGACTTCATATTTATGTTGGGGAGAGGTGATTTATCCACTCTGAATGAATTTGTTAGATATGCTAATACTACCACACAATATTTAAAATTTGATGTTAAATGCTCCAAGCAACAAATTGAGTTTTTGGATGCTCTGGTTAAGATAGATAGAATAGTACAGGTTACTACAGAAACCTATCGTAAGTCTTGTCATCATATCACATGTTTACATAGGTCTAGTATGCACACTCTACATATCTTTACAAATGTGGTTAAGCGCCAAGCAATTAGGGCATCTAGATTAAATGTAGACGATATCAGATTTGTTAAAGAACTGGAAGTACTGGGTGAAAAATTTCAAGCTAGAGGATATAATCCTCACCAAGTGAATTCTATTTTTGATCGGGTAGTTCCTCTAAGATGTATTTTTCAGAGGACTTCAATGATATACCACGACAAAAAGACTCAAGTAGTAACTGTGAGCAGGTGAAATTTTCAGTGTTTTTGGTGGTAATACTAAGTTAGTCATGGATGTTATACACAAACATTGGAAAGTCTTAAATACTGATAATAAGATTAAACAAGTAGGTGCTCAACTGATTTTTAGATACAAAACTAAAAAATCAATACAGAGAATGTTATGGAATTAGAGAGAACATAGTACATTGCCCTTGAATAATGCATTTACAGGCACTAGACCTCGCTGAGGGTGTAATTTTTGTCATCATATTGATAGCAATGGCCAATTTTTACATCCCATGACTAGGAGGAAGTTTGTATTTAAGGTGGAGGCTACATGCAACACAGAACATATTTTATATTGAGCGCACTGCATTACGTGTAAATCATTCTATATTGGGAAAATGAATAGATGTCTAAAAGATAGGATCAGGAAACACTCCTTTAACATTCATACACATAACCATACCAACACCCTAGCTAAACGTGTTATGAATACTAATGTTGAGCACTGTTTTAAGTTTATGGTCATGAAAGTCATTAAGGTAGAACAGACAGTGGGGGATATCAAATATAAAATGGAATATAATGAGATGAAATAGATTGTTAGATTGAATGCAGGTGGCCATATGGGCTTGAACATGTCCGTACCTATTAAGCCAGTTCTAAAAAGTAGGCATTTATAAAGGTAATGTTTAGGTTATATATACCTAATGTAAATTCATTGATGACCTTAGTTGTGTGTAAAGTTATGACTCTGCATTTATGTTAGGAAGCAGTATATCTGTTTTTTCTGATTATTACTATTTTAATTGTATTTTTCTACTTCTTTAGTTTCTTGCATATTTTGATGCAGTAGATTTTTTTAGAGTACGTTAGATTTGGTTTTGTTCAATGAATTTTACTTGCAGTCAAGCTGACAGTCTTTAGGAACTTGCCTTTTAGGAAGAATGTATGTAATGTTTAGACCCTATGTTTTCTGTTTGGAAGTGGTATTTCTGTTATACCGATCATCATAATGTTATTTCTGATTATTAGTTTAAGAGTCTTATTTGTTTTTTCTGCATGTTCTTTAGTACTATTTAATAGTTCATATTAAGTGTTATTGGGTTTTGACATGTAATTATACTGCAGTGTTCTAAGAAGTTGATTTTTAGGAAGCTGTGCGTTTAAGGGTGTCTTTACCCAGTATATAGATATTCTGTAACATTCATCAGATGCAGACACTTTCATGTATGTATATATATATATATATATATATATATATATATATATATATATATATATATATATATATTTATTTATTTAACAGGCGGAATCCAGAGTATTATTTTAAGTTGTTGTCTTTTGTATATTTTGGTGTAGCTGTTTATTAAGAGAATATTAATGATTGTAATGTATTGTATAGCCGAGTGGTAGCTCCCTTTAGGACATGGTTCCTCTAGGGGTGATCTGCTTAGTGAAATGGTAGTTTCTAACATTAGTTAAATGCAGGTATCATTTTAATTGGTCAGTTTTAAGAGTCTAATTTTATAAATCTGAGTGAGTGAAGTAATTGTATTTGGTCTGAAGAAGCGGGTGGAGGTGACATGTGAAAGCACTTACCATTTTAAGAATTAAAGTGTTATTCCCTGGCAGTGTTTTGATACGTATATGTTTTTGTTCTTCTTACGTTTATATTCAGGGAAATACTCAACACTTAAAAATGTGTTTACTTTTCACAATTAGACATGCTGGCATACAATGCAAGCTAATCTGAGAATATGCACAAATCTCCTGCCAGACATGCTAACACAGATGACAGTGTTTTCATTTTCTTTACATTTCTCCCCCCTTATGACTCAAGCCCAATTTTTAAGTGACCCTTGAAAACCAATACTTGAGAAAAATGGGTCTGTTTGGAAATACTAAGCCACTCCTCTCCTGGGCAATCCATTTGCATTGGCATTATTAACCCCACTGTGGTGTTGTCTTTCTGAGGACACTTGACTGAGCACAGCTCCCAGCCATAATTTGAAGCATTTACCTGTGCTTGTAATCAGTGCTGGCTAACATAGGGGGGCCTTCCAAAATCTCTTTTAGTTTTTGGAATGCTTGTTCACAAGCTGTGGTCCACACTACCTTGCCTGGTTTATTCTTCCTAGTTAAGTCCATAAGCGGTGCAGCTATGGTGCTGTAATTGGGCACAAATTTCCTGTAGTACCATGCTGTCCCTAAAAATGCTCTCACTTTTTTCCTCATAACAGGATCTGGCCACTCTAGAATAGTTTCCACCTTGACAGGTTCTGGCCTCATTTTACTACTTCCCACTCTGTGTCCTAAGTCACCTCTGCCATACCCATCTGACACTTGCTAGGTTTAATCGTTAATCCTACCGTACTTAATCTATCTAAGACTCCCGTAACATGTTGGTCTGCAAATGCCCACAGCATAGTCTTCAATGTAGAGTTTAATGTCACCACAAGACCATTAGTCTGGAGATAGTAGGGAGTTTTCTTTAAATACTTCACCCCACAACACTTCCACAGACAAGTCAGCAGGTCTGACATGAAACTGGCACCTTGGTCAGTAAGTATTCTGTGGAAAACCTACCCTGGCTAAAATTTCTAGCAAAGCATTTGCCACCTTTTCTATATCAACATGACCTGCAAAAGGACTATTACAAACTTTAGCTAGAAGTGGCAGATGGTAGGCTCTAGGCTCTATTAACTACTGCACTGCCTCACCTTCCAGCCCTCCTTTAGGAGTTCACTGTTTATACAGCAAACCTTTGGTCCCATATACAGACCCCCCTCTTGCTTGAACCCCAGGTGCTTCCTTAGCCTTCTCCCTTAAGCTTTGTAATGTAGGGTACATAAGTTGAGCCTGTCTGAATTGTACATTTGTGACCTTCCCAAGCTCCTCTTCCACAGAAAGCCTAGTATCTTCTGACAGCTGTACCTCACTGTCAGTCTGGGTATCATCACTCCCCTCTATCCTTGCAGTTACCATGTCCAAGGGAACATGAGTACCTCCCAGCATCTGTGGCTCACTTTCAGACTTACTGCTACAGGATAGTTCCTTCTCTGAAACAGCCACCACACTAGACCCGGCTTCAGGTATGGCATGATTTAAAAGTAATCTTTACAGAAAGGCAACTTTTAGTAATAGTTATCTACATTATACTACATCCCATCCCACATTTATGAAGCAAAAATGTGTTTAAAGGACAGCTCATTAGAGCTAGTCAGATGGTAAGTAATCGTGATGCTTTTCTTAAAGAAGTTCAAAATCTCACTGAATTTTTTTTTGGCAAGAGGCTACCCACTAGTAAAGATAGTAGATATAGCCAACCAGGTTATAAATAGAAATAATAGTAATTTCCCTCCCATTCTTGAATCAGGTTATGCTAAAAAGGAGGACACCATTAACAGAGGAGACAAGACTTTGGCTTTCCCAATTCCCATGAGTTTTGAGGGTGAAAATATTAGAAACATTATTAAAGAAAATTGGAAAGTGATTTTAGGGAACAAAGATCTTAGTGAGGTCGCGGGAGAACAACCCCAATTCATTTTTAAGAAAACATGTGAAATGAAAGGGTTATTATAAAAAGTTTCTAGGTTAGGGGAGTGTGATGAGTTGGGACCCTTGGGGACATTACCTTGCCAGAGATGTAAACAGTATAGGTTCATTTATCCAGGAAGCAATTATATTTTCAAGCACACTAATTTTGAATGTAAACCTAAGTATAGGCCCACATGTCAGAGTAAGGGATTAGTTTATTTAGCCATATGTGGGTCCCGTGACTGTTTTTATGTAGCTAAGACATCCAGGACTTTGGGTTGCCGTATTAGTGAGCACATTAGACCTATTAAACAGTCAGAGTATAACAACGCATTAGCTAAACATAGTAAGGATTGTACTTCGTTCAAAAAATTTAATTTTTTGGTACTTTAAAGAGTTAACATGAAATTGTTTATGGAAGGTTATAATATTTATCTAGAATTTTTAGAATTAAAATGGCAAATTTTCCTGAGGGCTGATTGCCTTCCAGGGATTAATGAGACCATTTCTATCAAAAGTTATTTAAGATATTATTATGTATGAAGTCTTATTTGTGTAGGATGTGACAGAAATTTTACATTGGCATTTTAAGTTAATTTTAGACAAAATTGGTAAAATAATATGATTGGTGAATGCATATTTTGGTAAATAAGACAAGTGTTTTTATGTATGGTTATTCTGAAGAAATTCCATAAGTAAAGTGAGCGAAAGCACTAAATTATTTTGGTCTCCTGTAATTTTTTCTGCAACAGATCGGTCCTTTGGTTTGTCAGTGTTTTCTAGCCAGTTTCTGCTTATTCAGTGTTCAGGTATGAATATGTTTGGTTCTCTCCCAGCCTACTGGACTTACATGCCTGTCTCCCAGCCAGACTTTGTATCACTGCATGCACACAAGGCATTGCATCATCACAGTCATTCCCTATCGCAACATCTGGAAGAATATTCTCAAACACAACCTCCTCTTCTGCAGGAAGCCTAGTTACTTCTGACAGCTGTGCCTCACTGTCATTCTGGGTACAACCACTCACCTCTGTCTTCTCAGTCACCTTGTTCAAGAGAGCATCAGTACCCAACAGCAATTGTGGCTCACATTTAGACGTAAAGCTACAGGATAGCTCCTTCTATGATACAGCCATCATGCCAGTCCCAGCTTCAGGTATGACAACCTTCTGGGTCTCTCCCAGACTATTGGACCTACATGTCTTTCCCCAAGCCTGACTGCATGTCACTGCATGTACACAAGGTACTGGATCATCAAAGTCATTCCCTATCCGGACATCTGCAGGGATATCCTCAAACACACCTACTTGATGCTTCCATTCCCTATCCGGACATCTGCAGGATATATCCTCAAACACACCTACTTGCTTAATTACACTCCCACCCTTCCAGTCAAGATGAACCCTAGCCAAAGGTATTTATAACAGGGTCCCTCCCAAAGCTCTAACTGGAGTGGACTCCCCAGGCAAGTACTGCTCTTCTCTAACCACTGCAGGCCTCACAATGGTTATATCATAAGCTGTGTCCTTCTTAGCAGTTACCTGTTTACCATCTACTAAGATCAGATATAAATTTTGGTGATAATGTGGCACCCCAGTTGTTTCTAAACAACTTACCACAGCCAGTTTGTCATCCACACTTACTGGCTCGCTCACCTTTTGTTTTTCACCTTACCTTGTTGGTCATTTGGCTGCTATGTGTTCCCTCTGGTTACACTTGAAACATCTAATTCCTAATAGTGCACTTGGATTAGTAGTTTCCCCTGTTACTTGTGTATTGTGTTGGAGCAGTTTAGACTGCCCTCATGGGTTCCCTTATGTCCATGTACAGCAGTGGGTATCCCTTTCCTATGCAGCGGTACTCTGCTTGCCAAGTAGATATCCCCTTTTCTCACAAACTCCTCTGCAGAGTTTCACTCATGGTCTGCTAACCAGACTCTTATGTCATCAGCAAAATACTGAGGGCTTGTTCCCTCTCCAAAATGTCTGTCAGTCCCTCAAAAGTGGTGACCTGACAACCACTCAAGTACATAAGTCAGCAATATAATCATGTACACTTTCATCTGCCTTGTGTGTATGTTCATGAAACTTTTTTCTTTAGGCTTCAGGTGTTAGTTTAAAACAATCTAGAAGACAGTTCTTAACTTTAGCATAATTTAAACAATCTACATAATTTAATTTTGGTATAGTCTCAACTCCTTCACCATAGAGTAAGGGAGTCAGGAGCCAAACCCAGAGCTCACGGCCAACATCATATTATCTACGTACTCCCTCAAAAATATGAATAAAACTATCAACATCATCCCTATCCCTGTACTAAGAAAAAAGTTTACTGACCTGTACTGCTTCTGGGGTCTAGTTGTTCTTTTCCCGATTACCTCCATGACCCTTTTGCAGGGTAAGAAGCTCCACTTCATGACAGTGCTGTCTCTCATTTTTCTAGGCTTCTAAATATCTGACCTCCATTTCATGTTGATGCTGTTTTTTTCAGCCTCCAGATGTCAGGTCTCCAGGTACAGTTTCTCCTCAATCTCTAGACATTTAGGCTCCAGGTACAGATACTCCTCAGTCTCTATACATTTCGTCAACAGGTGCAGTCTCCTTAACTCCAGATGGATTCTCAGGTCCTCTGAAGAAAATTTGAGCTGTCCAATCTCAGCAGGCTGCACATCACCAACATCAAACTAGATTTCCTCTGAATGGCTGGTCTCAGCTGTCACTGCAAACAATGCTGAAATTATTGCTTCCTTGGTCAGGTTGGCATGCACCAATCCTCTGGCTTCACACTCCTTAACCGACTGGATCTTTGTCAGCTTGCTAAAATCTTCTGCTGACATCCTTTCCTGCTATCCCTGACTATTTAACTAAAGAAAGTAAATAAAACTGTGGTGGTTTGAAATTCTGAATGTTTGCCTTGTGGCTGTCAAGAGTACACACCTTAATGACAACTACCTACAGGATACTGAAATCCAATTAAAAATCCCACATTGATGGCACCAATAAATGTGACGTTCAGTTATATCCCACCAACTGCCACAAATTAAATGTGACATCCAGCCAATACCCCACCTGACTGCCAACAATTAAATGTGATGTCCCTTACTATCCTGGGCCAGTAATTAAGGAGCTTCAATCCCCACTACTGACTCCAATGTGAGGCTGTCTCTTAAACAGGAGTAGTTATGCTAAATTTACCTCTAAGATCATAACAGGAACACACTCTATAATCTGAGACTGGACTGCATACCTCTGTCCACCACAAATGTGTTTTCTTATTACACACTTCAGAGCAATGTGTCCCAGTTTAAGACCTCTGATACACTCAAACTCAAAGTAAATTTAATCTCACACATTCAAACACTTCTGGGAAAGCCTGATACAGATTTCCAGCTGTGTCCCTTCCCCAAAATAATATGGTACTGCTGCCATCAATCAGAGTGTCTTCATGCCCTTCTGAAGAGGTGTCCAATTATGAAAATTAAGTATCAAATTAAATGATAACTATGACCAGAAGCCACCAGGCATTTGAGGTGACCTGGGGAGTATCAAACAGCTGTAAGCACTCTCTAATCTCTAAAGAATACAGTGATTTCCAGCCACATTGTAAAGTAATGAAAAACATTTAATAATAAGTAAAATTATGTCAATAACTTTCAATAAATACCATAATTCAATCACCAGAAATGTAAAATTAAACTGTATGATAGAAGCCCATCATTCTAGAAAAATGCTATCTGAATAACCAAATGTTCCTAATCTAACCAAAGAATACTGTCCCTGATCTAATCTAACAGATAACAGCAAGGCAAAGGCAGGCATACAGTTTTGGTTGAGTTTCTTTCATGGGTGTCCACTGACTGCAACTCTTCACTAACAGCTGCTTTTCACAAACTGCTCAATACTTGACTAACAGCTCATTACTTAACTAACTGCACAGCTTCACAGTCTCAACTGTCTTATTTTAAAAATAACAGTCAGCTGTTTGAAAAAGTTCTTTTTCCTGTCAATCAGCTGTTCAAATAATCACCTAGCAACCAGGAACATTCTAATAACATCACTTCTCATTCTGCTGATTCATCACAGCTTGTACTTTAGAATGTCCCTCACAAACATGTGCAATTCGAAATGTATCAAAAGACTGACAAATTCTTTGAACATTCTGTGTAAACAGGGAAATACTCAACATTTACAAAAAAGTATTTACAGTTCACAATTAGACATGCTGGGATACAATGCAAGTTAATTGGAGAATATGCACAAATATCCTGCCAGGCATGCTAACACAGATGACAGAGTTTTCATTTTCTTTGCAGTTCCAATTAGGTCTAGTGGGTGAAGTGATAACCTGAGTGAAATTAAATAGGCTGATGTTTGAAGATGTAATGCTAGAGCAAATGTCTAGCCAGTTGATATTTATATCATGCAGGATGATGGTTTCATTTTTAATATTGTTGGAAATCCAGGGAAAGATTTCCTCTTGTAAAGGTATGCTATTGCCAGTAGGTGTATAGATTAATATTATACATAATTTTTGAGTCATTTATTTCCAGGAAGAAAATAAGAATTTTGACTTTGCCAAATTGAGGAGTGGAATATGTGTTGAAGTATTTTGAAGGTATTATGAAAGAATAGTGCAACACCAGCTCCCATTTTTCTGAGGTCTATCTGTTCTTAAGGTTCTGATCCTGAATATTTTGTCTTTAGAAATAAACTCTCATCAGTCTGCATGGTGTTCCCTTCTCTGCCAAGCACTAGTGGTCTGAACAACATTGTCCATCTTCAGATATCACAGACAAACTGATCACTATCTACAGTTGTTCACGAAGAAGGTGATAGAAAGTACTGAGTAGAAGTGCTGGGAATTTGTCCAGCTAACAGCAGATTTAATTAAAAAAATATATGTATTGGTTACCTTGAATTACTGTCATCAGTAATCCAGTTTTACTTCTACAATTGTTTTTGCTGTACTCCTACATATTAGCAATGTCTTCTTTGTAATAGCCAGTAATAGACACAGTACTGTCACATGTGGGATATTTTTATGTTTGGGAAATATGATAAATATTTGTAAAAAATACTGTTGAGGTTATCTCAATTATTTTACATGCATGGAATTCTATCTTTTCATTAGCTGTAGTATCAGTTAAAATGATTTCCTTTTACAATGAAATGATGTTGTACATATGGGTATGTGCTGAAAGTTCTGAAGAATTATTCTTTGCAAATATCATTCATTTTAATTCTTAAAATTAATTTAAGGGGTAGTTATAGTAAAAGAATTTCCAGGAGAACATATCAAGAGTATTCTGTATAACTGCAAAGTTTGGTATAAAGCTGCAGTAGTAATTAAGCAGGCCAAGGTATGGTCTCAAGTTGGTGGCAATGGCTGGAGCTGAGTGTGTCTGTCAGTGACACCACAAATGGTGGTTAGACTGAAAGAACGCATGATGTGGTATTCATTGAAAACATGCCTGTCAATGATACCACACACTCATCACCTGTCAATTCCCACTGGAATGCCCAAACCTGTGTAAATTTAATTTGGGGTATTAATCTACAAAATGACTCCACTGAATTTAAGGACTACAAACATACCAACCTCAATCTACCACGTGAAGAAATATCAAAATCTACTTACCCCCCCCCCAACAACTTAATACAGAAGCAAATTTCACTAAGGATTTTTACACCTTTGTCGAAAAATGCATATTGCTAATAGTCTCTATCAGAACCAAGTGTCATGGGAAATTCAAAAACAAACCACCCTGGTGGTCTAACACACTAAATGAAGCTATACAACAAAAGAAAGAAATGCCTTAAATTAGTTAGAAGATCCAAAACCCATCTTCTCAAGGATATCATCAAAAGCATTACAAAAAATAAAGACTATTATCAGGACCACTAAAGGAACCAATGAACTTAGGCTGGCCTTTGAAACCAAAGATAATTATAAATCCTTCTTTAGCTATGTTATTAAGCTATTAGAACTTGCTCAAAGTGGGGCCTCCTATTCTGATCCAAATGGCATATCTTTGAGAAAACATTTAGTGCCAACTTCACCCCTGTGGGTTCTGTTCAAAGGCCCAAAATATCTGAATCACTTACTTCAAAAATTATCTCAGAAGATCATTTACTGAAAGCTATAACCATGATCATTTACTGAAAGTAATTACTATGATCAAGACCAAGAATATTTCCTCAACTGGACCTGACAATATACCTGACTGATCAGCTAATAGTAGAAAACATGTCCTTGCAGACACAGCCCTGAAACTGATTAACAAGGTTAGCTGCTGTTTCTTTCACTGATGAATGGTGTGCTGCAGTGACGATGCCCCTCCATAACGGTGGCCTTACAACTACCTGGATAATAACAGACCTATCAGCCTTACAAGCCTTATCTGCAAACCCATGGAACATATTGTAATTGATCTCA
This sequence comes from Protopterus annectens, assembly GCF_019279795.1. Taxonomy (NCBI): domain Eukaryota; kingdom Metazoa; phylum Chordata; order Ceratodontiformes; family Protopteridae; genus Protopterus; species Protopterus annectens. Next base: position 327,421,463 of record NC_056736.1, read on the forward strand.
AAAACTGTGATATCAAGAATCTTTTTGACATGACCCTAAAAAGTTTATTTTCTGAAAGTTAGATCCTGTCTGTTTAATTTTGTAAATTTCTTTGAAAGGATTACTGAGGCTGTAAATGATGGCCATGTAGATCACATAGTATATCTTGACCTGATTAAGGTCTTTGACAGCATTCCCCATGCCGGCATCATCCAAAAGCTAAATTCTTTAAAAATAGACCCATATGTGGTAAGATGGATAGCAAACTGGATTAAAGACAAAACCCACACAGTGTATGTTGCAGGTGCCTCATTAGAAAGTATGAAAGTGATCAGTCATGGTCCTCAGGGCTCTGTGCTAAGATCTCTCCATTATGATATTATTTTTTCACATATCCAAGCAGAAAACCAAGACCTCTTCTTAAAACATTTGCAGATTTTTAAGTCATCCTATGCCATCCAAACTCTCCAGAAGGAACTTGCCCCAGTAAACTCTTAGTGTATTAAAAAGAGCTCAAACTAAATGCTAAACCAAGTAGCAGCATGACTTTTGGTAGACAACCCCTTTGTCTTCATATTGTCTGGACAACATAATGTACAAAACAAAAATGAGGTTAAGGACCTAGGTACTTAGGTTGATAACTCCCACTCTTTTAACCATCATGAAACAATGGTTGCCAGGAAATCATTTAGTTGCATTTTGCCCAGCTAATTGGTAAAGGATTCCCATCAAAGTCTAAAGAGGGAGCCATTTCCTTATACTCAGCATTGATCAGGCTAATTATCAAGAGGATTATCTTTAGGATGTATCTCACTAAACATATCAAACAATTAAAAAGGCTCTGAAGGTTCATAACCAAAAAGATCAGAGGTCTAAAGTTTATGAGCTAGAAAGAGAGGCTAAAAGCTCTGTCTCTTTATTTAGTGTCTTATAGACTTTTAATGGCAGATCTCTGTATTGCTTAGCATGCCATTGGAGATCCAGTTGTCTTCAACGTCCCATTTGTCTGCAAGTCCAGTATTCTCACCATTACTAGAAGCAGGAACCTAAATCTTCACCAATGTATAAATAAAATTTGACGAAGGGACAGGTTTATAATCCTGTCACTCCCAAACCTCTGGAATACACTTCCCCTGCATTTTAGACATTATTACTTATTATCTTCCTTTAAACTTAAACTAGACTGGTTGGGTATCCACATGTATACTTCAAGACTGACCAGTATGGCCTTCATAGAGTAGGGATGCGCTGTCTGAGGAAGGGTACTGACAAGGCTATAATGGTCATTTGAATCAGTAGCCATGGGAGGTCTATCAATGTGTGTATCTATATTGCAAATAATCCTCTTATCCTCTGGAAAAGCACGCTCAGACTCTGCAATAGATTGTTGTGAGAGAAAAGTTAGTTTGTTTCTGCTTTCTTCTATTTTGTATATTGTAGTGTATTTTCTTTACACTGTGGTTTATTTCTATTCTGCTTTAAATTGCATATTTAAACTTGGAACGAGACAGCAATTGTATCTCTTGTAAGACACGCAGAAATTAGATGTTCCCCCTCCCTCTCATCAGGGCACTGTTGTGTTTTTAAAATCAACTGTTTTTCAAGTGTCTTGCCCCTTATGTTAATTTGACCACATATTGCCTTCCCTCTCCTCTTTCATTGGTTGCTGTGAGTAAGCACAAATGTTTCATTTTGTGAAATCATTCCCCTTCTAATATTTAAATTTATTGACTATTCCACTGTATTCCATAGAGCCAGAATACAAATTACCCACCCCCTTCCAATCTATCCTGCTCTTTTAAAATTAGTGGCTCTCCACTTAGATTGCTAAAACTTAAGCTACCCCCTCTTTCATATATAACAGTTTAGCTCACACTGTAGATCTTAGGATATTAATCCATGTTTTCTGTGTTGCCTTTAAAATATGCAACATCTACTCCAAGACAATAAAATTTTGGAGAGCCCAAATTCTGCCACCTAGTAGTTATAATATCACCAAAGGTTTTATTATCTGTTTTTTTTTTTCCTGGTAAGAGACTGACTATTGCTTTGAGACTCCTGATCATCAGAAAGCCTGAAAACGTCTTCATAGGTGCCATGCTGGAATTTGTGCTTATATTTTGCTTCTGGTGAGAGAAACAGCAGGGTGCATTGATTCCTGACAGTTTCTGATTGGGTCTGTGTTCCACCTTCTTGATTGGTCTGGTTGTTATTCAAGACATCTACTAGGAAAAGGCTACAACATGCCTATGGACCCTTGCAATGTCTGGAACAGGACTGTTGATCACCAAAGAGCCTGTGGCCTGCTTCTCATATTGCAATTGGTGCTACTGTTTTGCTTTTGTGAGCTAAGAAACAAAGAAGTTTTGTATCCCTGCAGTGTAAAGCTGTAGTGAGACCAGCCCTAGTAGTAGCCAGGCAGTAGCAAATCAGGCATATCTTCTCTTTCCATCATTCTTTTCCAAGATAATTCTTTCTCTTCGGTAAGTACTGCTTGATTAGCTGCTGTTTAACCTAACTTTAGAATGTCTCCCTAACTATTTCATCTATAAATCATAAGGGTCTACTTATTAGTTTCCTGTCATGTGTTTGGCAGTGCTCTGTATATGCAGACACACTGATTTCACATTTTTCCTATAAAAGCATCATTGAAATTTCACTGATACTTAGTTGCACGCAGGACAATTAGCTTGCAGTGACAAAGCACTACCCCCAGAGCTGCAAACCAGATACTCCCGACATTACTTTATACTTTTACTCTAACTGTCTAATCAATAAAAAAAAGTCTGGTGCAATGGATATGAACTTTCCCATTATCTCTGTTACCAGCTTGGGGGATATGGTCATCCTGAGGCAATGTAGAAATTGCCTAATGTGTAATGACAATTTTCAACCCATCTGATATAGTGTGTAAGAAACATATTTACACAACATCACTAGAGGCAGAGTTCTCACATAAAAGCACTCCTAATGTCAATCAGGCTGCCAGTAGTACACACATCGCACCAGTGACACACAGTTCAAGGAAGATGCATAGACCCACATATGCTGAGGCACTTAAATGTAATCTTTCTAAATCACCAAAGACCTTATAGATGAAGTACACATAACAAATACCCTCAGCAGTCCCAAATGCATGCTTTCAAAACAGCACCCACAACATTTCATGGAGCGTCTTCTTCTAAGCCTATAAGGCAAGCCACCACACAATCCAACATTTTGGTTACTGAAGACATCATTCTGAGGCTCAGTAATGTCCCTCTCACCATTCTGAGTAAGGAGAAAGTTACAGTCATTTGCTTATCAGGAGGTAGGATCCACCACATTACAAATGCACACATCCACAAGTACCAGTATGACTCAGTCATAGTCCATGTTGGTGTAAATGACTGGAGACATTCCTCCCTAGACTTAATGAAAAGAGACAACAAGGAACTCTCAGAACATGTGTCATAGGCTGGTGTAAGCCTAGCATTGAGCAGGATTTTACCTTCAAAAGGTGATGCTACACTATGAACAGAAGAGGACCAACTTTAATAAGTGGCTTAGTTTCTGGAGTCATTCTAAGGGGTTGCAATATTTGCTAGCATGGAAGGAGATAGTCAAAAGACCATGCTGCTTTGCCAGGGATAGTCAACACCTCTCCTATCTAGGCTTTTGAATAGTAGCTAAACATTGTCATATCCCATAGTGCCTTATTTTAGGAATTGCCAAACTGAAAGTACTTCTGACATAGCAAATCAAAGCCAAGAAAATCTAATGGTATAACTGCTTAATGCTAGGAGTCTAAACAAAAAACTCTACTTCCTACAAGCTCTTCTCAATCTAGAGAATGCTGAAATCTCTGTATTCACCAAGACTTGGTTTAAAACCGCCCAGAACACGTCAGTGCAAGGTAATAACCTTCCACATATTTAGACCAGCTAGTATACAGACAGGGATTAAATGTGGAAGTGTCTTGATTTACATCAAAAATAAATACACCTCATGTTTGGTGAAACAGGACAATGACCTTTAGCTTCTCCACATTCAAATTACCATAGGCAAAATCTCACACCTCTTTCTTGTAAGCTACAGGTCCCACTCTGTGACCCAGGAAACCCAAAACATGCATTTATAATTATTGGAAACATTCACCATCAAACCCAATACCACATTCATGGGTGACTTTAATTACCCTACAATTAACTGGTAACCATATATGATATCAAATGTGCAAGCAGAGAGATTTCTGGCCTTTTTAAGTGCAAACTCCCTGGTCTAGATTGTCAATACACAGACCAGGGATGCAAACATACGTGATGTGGCCCTCACTAATATGGGAGAGTGTGGCACTCTTCTTAATATAACTTCCTCTCTGGTAAGATAAACCACAAAATGTTCTCTTTTGAATTTAAAATAAAACCTGGAACCCCAGCTAACCCTCGAATGCTCAGGAACTACTCTAAGGCTAACATCCTACTATTAAGTGATACCTTGGCAACATTTCAAGCCACCATAAACCCTAAGAACACTGCTGCCTACATTGAACTGTTCACAGTAACTCTGCTTAAGCCTGATAATAGTTGCATAGCAGCAGCTGCACCCACCAGGAAGAAGTATAGAACTAATTCAAAAAAGAAGCCACCCTTGTAGAATCACAACATCAATAGGCTGTGTAACAGAAGAAAGAAAATTATGGCAAAAATTAGGATGTGTATCACCCAGCAGAATGAAAGCACTCTCTTGAAACTAAATAAGTGACTCAGAGGACAAATAAAGTCTATCAAAGCCAAACTTTATTTAGTTATTTATTTATTTTATTTATTACATTTGTTTACCGGGTGATGTCCGACTGGGCCAGAAGCCCATTTTCAATGGAGATGCAGGGAGAAAAGCTCCTGACATACAGTACAAAAAGTAAATACTAAGTATGACATACTGTAGAAACAATAATGTATGTCATACTATTTAATAGTTAGTTTTTCTACTGTATGTCAGGAGCTTTTCTCCCCAGGTCTCTGCTGAAAATGGACTTTTGGCAGGTAAGTCTGGTCTGCCAGGCCAAGGAAAATCATAAGGCATTCTTTAGCTATGTCCACATCCTCAAAGGAAATGCACAGCTGTATGTAGAGCTCATTGTTAAAGGAACCACCTGTACTGAGCCAGAAGGGAGAGTTGATAAATGACAAATATATATTTATATAAAGGAGAAAGCGGAACTAATCAATGCAAAAAGAGCAGCACCTACAGGTAAAGGCTTCCAGATATCGAAAATCTTACAATACAAAGTAAGAAAACAAAGAAGAAAAGTAAAAAAGAGGATTAGTAATGGAAAAGTTAAAGAAGTATAAACTGAGGTCATGGAGTACTCGCAAAGAGAAGGATTTAATGTAGAAAATGTAACTCAGATAACAACACAACAGATAGAGCAATGGACACCCAAATTAAGGAGAAACCAGTGGAACAGGAAGCATCTAATCAGTTGACATGAAAATGCTTAAGAGCCTTCAATAGGAAACAACTACAAAGGTTCAGTTGGAGCTATATAGCAAGCAAAAGAACAGAAATTTGTGGCAACTCTGACACAGTTAATGCTGTGGGTAGATAGGCCAGTAAGTTCCTATATGAAATGGATGACACAGGGTGAAAATGAAGACAGTGTGACACAGGAAAATGCTATAGAACTTTCTATAGAATGCCCACAGGAAATGGAAAACAAAAAATGTGCCCACAGTTTAGAAGAAAATGATTTAAGAGAAGAGTTGCTTCATTTAATACAGATAGATCTACATATCAAGATGAATGAAAGAAATAGACTGCAAAAGATCAATAAAACCCAAAAGTCAGAAGTTTGATAAAACAAATGAACACAGCAATTAATACTGTCATAGAGATCCATGTGATATAACAGAAGCAAACAGGATATATTACTGTGCAGCTAAATTAATAACAGATGAAATAATACCACAACAACAGTGGGTAGTAAGAGAAAGGAAGGGGAGAAATTGAATACCATCTTAGAAGTATCGAATACAGAAAATTATAAAGCAATTAAGACAAGAAGTATCACTATTAGAAGAGTATAGAAGAGGGAATAGATCAACAAAAATACTCAGAAAGATAAACGTGATAAAAGCAATGTGGAGTATTATAACGGATCAGGATTTATCATGCACTATTGCAAATAATAAACTAAAGATATCAGCACAGGAATTAAAACTTAGAAGGTACACAGATAAATATAAAGAAAAAGTACAAAATAAGCAATTTATTGATGACCCAAAAATTTTTATAGAGAAGTGACAAACAAGGTAAAAGGAATTGAAAGACTACCAAAAAAGAAGAAATAGATACATTTTGGAGAAGTACTTATGAAGATTCTGTGAAACATAACAAAGATGCTAAATGGATAGAAGAAATAAAAGAAAAAATAAGAAGTTCAAAGGTGTATAGGATATGAAATGGGATGAAGTAACAGCCAGAGAGACTGAAAGAAACAAAGTTAAGAAAAGTCTTTATTTGGAAAACCCCAGTCTCAGATGCAGTAAATAACTTCTGGTTAAAAGTATTAACATCTCTGCACGAAGATTTAGCCATGAGTAAGAACTATTTATATGCACACACTGGACAGACACTAACCTGGCTAACAACAGGAAAAACAGTGCTCTTACTTAAGAGTGAAACTGCAAGCTACCCTAAAAATTATAGACCAATAACTTGCCTTCCGATGACGTATAAACTATAAACTGGAATTGTTGCCAACAGAGTTTATAGTCATTTAGAAGAACACTTTTTTATGGCAATAGAACAAAAGGGTAATAAAAGAAAGTTGAATAGAACAAAGGATCATTTGTTATTAAATAAAGTCATAGTGGAGAACTGTAAACAGGGGAAGAAACTAAGTATGGCATAGGTTCATAGGTGTTTATTAGGTTAATGACCACAAGGGCCTTTTTAAGCCTAGCCATTCATCCCAAATCTCTGACAACTTCTGACACCCTTGATAAGTGTAAGCATGAGCCTAGGATATGAATCATTTACAGGGTACCTGTGTCTATTAGAGACATAGGTGCCAAACCAGGGATGAATTTCTGGTTTCACATCCAATTGTCCAAGTTGCACTTGAATTGGGTTAGGGAGGAACTCTGCTTCACATGGATGGAGAGCCTGTTCTATAGATAGTTAGTCTATGGGATACATACCTATCTCTCCAGTAGGTCCTATTTATAACACAGTCACGGTTTAAGTCTTTAGAACAGGTAATTCTGGTGCTGTTTGTTTTGTGGATATGCAGGAGGTCCATCAGAGTGGAGTCTGACAATGCCCTGTATGCCAGGCACAGATCTCCCCTCAAAACCCTATAGGAGGCAGAATACAGGGACAGGGCCTTAAGGCGGTCTGCATAGGACATTTTACTTATGCCCTGCATGGCTTGACTACAAAAAAGCATTTGACAGTGTCCCACATTCATGGATAAAAGAGTGTTTACAAATGTATAAGACACACCCAACACTGATAAACTACATAACAGTGACTAAGAAACAGTGGCAAACCACTTTGCAGTTAAGCCATGATGCAGGACAATTATTATTCTAGGGATAAAAATCCATTGCAGATATTCCAGGGTGACTTTCTATTTGCCTTGCCCTTAATCCATTAAGCTGTCTGCTTAATAGATTAGGTCATAACTATAATTTGGCTCCCAGAAAGCAACAAAGTGTAAAGACTTATCTTCTTCTCTTTGTCAATGGTTTAAAACCATATAGCTCATTAGATGAGGAACTAAAAGCACAACTTCAAGTAGTCAAAACTATTTCAGATGATGTAAGAATGCCATTTGGTCTTGATAAATGTGTAAATGCAACCTTTAAATCAGGAAAGCTGCAACACCAAGTCTTCTTCCTGGTGGGTACAGCTGCCTCTATGCAGCTATTAACATGCTTGTACAGGGTTTCTATGAATAGTCTGTGGAGGCAACAGTGTTCTCAGAGTTTATGGGGGCTTGAAAATTTGCTGGGTTCTTACTTAATATAAGGAAGTTAGCCTTAGAATAGTGCCTGAATATTCCAGGTTTAGCTGGGGGTCTAGGTTTTGTTTTTTATGTCAAAGGAGACCATTTTGTGATCTGACCTTACCACGAAAGGCATTACAGTAGGGGGGTGTGCAGCAGTCCCCCATATTAGTGAGGACCTGATCCAGTATGGTTGCATCCCTGGTTGGTGTATGGACTATCTGGTCCAGGGAGTTTTTGTTTGCAAAATCCAGGAATCTCTGTGCACGTACATTTGGTGTCATAGAGGATTCCCAGTTAATAGTTGGGTAATTAAAATCACCCATGAATATGGTATTGGGTTGGATGGTTAGTATTTTTGAGAAGTTTAAATACATGGTATGGGTTTCCTGGGTCATAGAGGGAGACCTATAGCTGGCAAGGAAGTGGTATAAAAATTGAAAAAAGTGGTTATAAAATAGAGGCTGTTTTTCACAAAATCTCAGCAATATGAAACTGATATATACTGTATTTTAAATAGTAAATAACTGGACAGAACAAAGTTAAAAAATAAAAAAGGTAGCTGCGTGCATAAGTCCTAGGATTAAAAAGAGCTCAATCTTGTAGGCACACTGGTTACAGGACTGGTAAAAATGACAAGATAGAATCCTCTAGACACAGAAACATTCTTACAGTAGGGTAGGCCAGGCACAGGTGGAGACCCCCCCCCATGGTAGAAGGAAGTAGTAGTCCACAAAAATCACTAACAGTGATAGCTCAAAAATGCACCATAAAGATAACAGAGTGGACTACTGAGGATAACAAAGAAATTATGTTTTGTTACTGTTATGCAAGAAGCCCAGTATTTCTGGACAGGAGATATACAAAAAGATTAGGAGAGAAATTAAAGGAAAGAAAAATACTTGCACAAGAAAAACTGTCAAAAGCTTCAAAAGCAAATTTGTGTTAATTAATACAACAGATTTATAAAAAACATTATAGACCAAGAGACATTGGGCTGTTTGGAAAAAGAAGTGACTGAGGACATGTAAAAATGTAAAGAACAAAATCTAGAAATTTTTGGAAGGCATAAAAAAGAAATATGGACATGGGAAAGAAAGAGAGATTGGATATGGTGAATATTTATGCAAAGGAGAAAGCCAAATTAATCAATACAAAAAAGCAGCCAGAAAGATATTTAAAGAGAAACACAGACAAAGGTATCCAGATATGAAAAAATTTACAATACAAAAAAATAAGATTACAAAGAGAGAACATAGAACAGAAGTTTAGTAAAGCATAATTTAAAAAATAGAAGCTAATGGGGTCTATATTAGAAGCATGAAAATGCTTTTGAGTGAATATGGAAACAGCAACACATATTCATCGACTCGCATTTAAGTGATTCGATGAATATGTCATAGGCAAGGAGATAGTTGGCTAACTTCATGGGGTTGCTCTTTCCTTCCCTATAGTGCAATCTCGGAGTTGGTATATTTAGTTAGGGGGTGTGGGTATATGATGTTAAATTATTATTTTTTAGCGAATGTGACCGTTTGCTATTTTCTGGTTTTGTGCATTATGTGTTGACTTTTATGTAGTCGCAAATATACACTTTCGGTCTTATAGACCCAAGCTAATGTTATGGAATACCTGTGAAGTGAAGGATTTAGTTTAGAAAGTCTAACACAGGTTATATCAAAGCATGATGAAACAACAAGTCACCCAAGTAAAGAGAAAGAGAAGGAGCAGGAAACATCTGAAGAAGAAATATGAATGTGAGGAAAAAAATAAATTTAATATGGTGCAATATTTATGCAAAGGAGAAAGTAAAACTAATCAATACAAATAGAGCAGCACCAAAAATATTTGGAGAAATACAGGCAATGGCATCCGGATATGAAAAGTTTTACAGTACAAGAAAAAGAAAACAGAGAAAAAATAGAAAACAGAATGAGTAATGGAAAAATTGAAGAAACAGAAACTGAGGTCATGGATGACATGCAAAGTGAAGGATTTAGTGTAGAAAATCTAACTCTGATACTGCCACAGCAGGATAGAGCAATGGAACCCCAAATTAAGGAGAAACCAGTGGAGTGGGAAACATCTGATCAGTTGTCATATGAAAATACTTTAGTGCCTTCCATAGCAAACCAGTACAAAAGTTCAGTTGGAGTTGCACAGCAAGGGAAGAAACAGAAACTGTGACAACTCTGACGCAGTCAATGTTGTGGAGTGATAGGCCATTGAGTTCCCTTATGAAAGAGTAACGGATAACACAGGAAGAAACTGAAGAAAATGTGGCACATGAAGATGCTCTGGAACATTCTGTAGAATGCCCACTGGAAACGGCGAATAAAGAATGTGACCTCAGTTTAGAAAGAAATGATCTAAGGGAAGAGTTGCTTGATCTAATAGAGATGGAAAGACATATTAAGATCAATAAAAGAAATAAACTACAGAAAGTCAATAAAACACAAATAGAACACAGTAATTATGACTGTTCATTAAAATTCATGCAGTATAACAGAACTGAACAGGATATATTGCTGTGCAGCTAAATTAACAAAAGATAAAGTCATTGGTGGCTGGTGACCTCAAATCAAAGGGGGGGCTGCAGGAGACAGTCGAATGGGTTGGGTCAATAGGAAGGGGTGTGGCCAACTAGAAAGGGCAGAGCTATGCTCAAAACCACAAAAACTGGAACTTTAATTAAATACGCTGCCCTGGATGCCAAACCGTTATTATGAGAGTCCAATAAAGACAAAATGAAGTGTAGAAGAAAAAAAAATATTTCAAAGCATTAACTACACGACTGCTTACTTAACAACTAAATGGAAACAAAAAGGTTGCGAGGCATGAAAAAAAATACTTTTTAAATACATTGCTAGAATGACAGTCAAATCAAGTATAAAAAAGACAAGCAGCACACAACAAAAACAACTTCTCCTTGCACTGCAGTTCTAATTATAATTTGTATTCAGCTTCATAAAAGTACCAAGTAACAAGCTGAAAGTAGCAATCTCTGTGATACCCCCACTTGTAAAAATGCTTTTTATACAAAAAAGACCTGCTGCCTGACAACAACTATCTACTTGTTTCATGTGGAAAACATGATCAAAGTAAAAAATGAGCAGCAAACAAGAAACAAGCTGAAGATAAATTGCTTAAAGGATTACTGCGCAGGTTATGGACCACCCATGATAGAGTGGCATTCTGTTTAGTTTACGAGTAAAGCCTGCAAAAATCATTGAAAGTCTCCAACAAATGTAATGAGATTCTGAAAATACTGTAATCCTGTCCTTTATTACAAATATTGTCAAATGCATTTCAATACCTAAGGCTCATACATTATCTAGTTATGTAAATATTCTCTGCATGTCAACAACAAAAAGGCTTTCAATTTTGGAAGTTCTTTAACAGTATGCTTATTAAAGCTTACTTGCATCTTGCAATCTCAGACAAGCTTACCTGATGGTCCTTAAAGCATTGCTACTTAAGCACAGAGCAACAGGCACTGAAACAACATGCATTTTCTGAATAATAAGAAGCATAAATCAACAGTATAAAAATATGACAAAAAAACAGAACATTCTGCAAAATCAAGGACAGATGAAAAGCCACTGTAGTACTTGTGTCTACCTTGGATGGAGGGATACTCTGCACACTTCTACTGCATAACTGCTACTTGCCTTGTTTGGACACATCCAGAGTCACTTCATGGGGGAGTGGGGTGCAACAAGTATGTCACAATTTGAAATATCTCTGGCTGACAGTGATGGCCCTGACACATTTGTCATACCTCTCAACCTCAGAGCAAGACATCTAGACAAAGCCATAAATAGAAGTGGGACAAAGGCCCAAAAATAAGGACAATTTTAAAATATTGCTTGTATAAACTTAGAAAGATAATAGAATAGCAGGTCTTGCATTAGTATGAATTTTCTGAAGGGTATGAAATCTGAAACTCAAATGTCTGTCATTATTTTCTAACATCAGTCTTTAATGATTTGCCACTAATTTGCCAGAAAACCACAATTTTATGAAAAATGGACCAAAAATGTGATGCAAAAATATAAAATAGCCTCAAAATGCAGCTGAGAACCTATCAAAGAAGGGACACTTTTTTAATATTAGTACTGTTAAGTTGAGCAGCTGAAAAAATAAGAGAATCTACATGCATTTCTGAAATAAAAGTAATCTATAACTCTGATCATTACAATTATTTATTAATTGTAAACCCTCCATGTTTTCTTCCAAAATTGCCATTTTGCAGAGATTATTACAGGGAGAGCAACATTTTGAGCCAAAATGGGGGACAGTTGAGTGGTTTGGATATATCTAATTCTGTAAAGTGATTTATTTGTCTGTACCTCTCAACCTCATAATGCAGGAAATCTGGATAAGGCCAAATATATTGGGGAACATACAAACAGTACTAAAAATTGCTCTTGTATAAACTTAGACAGTTGACAGAATAACAGATCTTGCTTTAGCATGCATTTTTCTGAAGGGTATGAAGTCTGAAACTCCGTGTCTGTCATTATTTAGTGACTTCATTCCTAAATGATTAGCCAGAAAACCATAAATTTTATGGGGACCAAACCAAAAATAAGAAGCAAAAATCTATTCATTCTGCAAACATTTAGACAGTTGAGAGGTATAGTTCAGCCGGGCCTGTCTTTGAGTTTGCCGCCCTTCCCCCCTCACAAAATCATAGTCGACTGGGGCCTCCCCCTGCAGCCATTCCAATGTCCCATTATTTGGCTATTTCACCCCATTTACCATAAACACCGTAATGTGCAAACTTCTTTACTTCAACGATGATTTGGATTTCATTTAACTTTCATTTAAAAGTTTTATTCTATATTTTGCAGCAAAACACTAATAGACATCTGCTAAACAAAGCAATGCAAGCTCACAATGAAAACAGACTTAGCATTAAAACTTCTCTACCCTTGAAACTCACATTCATTGAAACAGCATTGAAACCCACATTCAAAGAAAATACATCTGCCCAATGGCAGATAAAGATTAACTGTTTTCAAATCATAGGCCCCTAGCACATGAAACATACATGTGTTCTTTGATACACCTTCCTGATTGTATGAAATTATATTGTATAATACAGCACAGTACAGTTGTTAGAGGGCATTTTAAATTTATTGTTTTGAACATTTTGCCAGTAAACAATGAAACAAAATGCATGCACCAGTAATGACAAAACTGCCCAGTTCAGAACATTTCCATCATAAAAGTCTACTCAGACTTCTACAGTCCACCAGTATCAGTAAATATGCACAATCTCTGCAAAAGTAAAAGTCATATAAATAATTCCACATTAAAGAGATCTGTAACTAATGAAGAGATTGCTGCTAGCAAACAACTTTATATTTCATTGTTTCATCTACAAATAAAATGCCTGTTGCCCTTGAGGAATAAATTGCCTATGTTACATTAAAAAAATGATAAGCTAGTAATATTGCAATAGGGACTGGATGGCAAACTGAAAACAGTTTCATAGTTACTAGGTATCTCCGCCAAATAGGACATTCTCAGGATTGTAGCATCCACCCCCTTTAAAGGTACAACACAGTACAGTATCAGCAATGCATCTACATACTGTGGGAGTAGAACCCACAGCCTTCTGCATCAAAAGCAAGTGCACTACCTGCTGTTCTATTAACAATCCAGGCAGATTCAACATATGCAGCACTAAATTTTTCTTCCCCTGAAGCTCTTGTAAAATCTACTCAACACTCAACTATATCTCTCAACATTGCAGTACAAGAAATCTGGAAAAAGCCAAATTTTATTGGGGGGGGGCTCAAAAACCAGGGACACATTTTAAACATTGCTTGTATAATCTTGGAAAGTTGCTAGAATAAAATGATTTGTTACCACTGTGCATTTCACCGCCAAGTTTTGACCCCAGGACCCTGTGCACTACAGTCAAAGCAACATACCACTATGCCATATCAGCTGTTTCTTGAAATACAGGAAGACTGAAACTTAAATGACTATCATTTAGTGAATTCAGTTCTCACCATAGGTCTCAACCTCTTAGCACAAAACACCTGGACAGAGCCAATAATGGGGGAATACAGCACCATAAGTAGGGACAAATTTCAAATATTGATCTTATAAACTTAGAAAATTACTAGAATAAAAGGTTTTCTGTTACCATGTACATTCTGAAATATATAAAGCCTGAAATTCAAATGTCTGTCATTATTTAGTGAATTCAAAATCCAGGAAACCACAGATTTTATGAGGAACAGAACAGCACAAAATCATGAGGCAAAAATCTGAATAATTTTCACAAGTGGTGGTGGGTAGGGAATTCACGCTCTTGCTACCTGCATCCAAGGTACAGGGTTTGAGCCTGAGTTATTCTTTCTAGCCACCAGGTTTGAGCCTGACTTATTCTCTCTAGCCACCAGGTATATTTAACTGGGACAATACACACACACACACACACACACACACACACACACACACACACACACACACACACACACACACACACACACACACACACACACACACACACTACCTGAGTTTGGAGTCCGTCAGCTTTGTCTTTGTCTGAAATACAAAACTTCAAAGTCCAGAAATTCAATTCACATTGCTTCAAAGTCCCAGCCCTGCCTCACAAGCTTGTTGCAGTCCTGTGAGAGCAGCTATAGCTATCTAGCCTGCAGTCCAATCCCCTTCCAGCTGCAGATGTTGCAGTCTGATCCCCATCCAGCTGCAGATGTAGTCTGATCCCCTTCCAGCTGCAGATGTTGCAGTCCAAACTCCTTCCAGTCTATGCAGTTGTAACTGCATAGACTTCTGAGGCATCTTTAGTCTGATGCCTTCTTTCCTAATCTGGACTGTTTAACCAGTCCAGATTCCTGCATGCATGTTTGGAGTTCGGGAATGCCGAGTCCCAGGACTCACTAATTATTTTTTAGTTTGTTTTTCTTTTTCTTTTTACAGCTGGGGGGGCTGCAGTCCTACAGTCCAATAGCATGAGCCACCACTGAATAAAGTCATACCACAAAAACAGAGGGCAGTAAGGGAAAGGAAGGGGAGAAATCAAATGCTATCATGGAAGTACTGAATAGAGAAAACTGTAAAGCACTTAAGACTAGAAGTGTCACTGTTAAAACAGTACAAAAGAGGGAACAGATCAACATAAATTCTCTGAAAGATAGATGTGATAAATGCAATGCACAATATGAGAACAGATCAGGATCTACTGTACATTATCACAAATAATTCACTAAAAATGTCAGCATAGGCAAAAAACTTAGAAGATGTGCAGATAAATATAAAGGAGAAGTACAGAATAAGCAATTTATTGATGACTCAAAAATATTTTTATGGAGAATTGGAAACAAGTTAAAAGGAATTGAAACACCACCAAAATAAGAAGAAATAGACACATTTTGGAGAAATACCTATGAAGATCCTGTAGAACATAATAAAGATAATGAATGGATAGAAAAATATTAAGTTCAAATGTACAGGATATGAAATGGGAAGAAGTAACAGACAGAGATACTGAAGCAAAGTAAGAAAAGCTCTTAACTGGAAAACCCCAGGTCCAGATGCAGTACCTAACTTCTGGCTAAATGTATTAATATCTTTACATGACGATTTAGCCACAACTAAGAAGTATTTATATGCACACCCCGAACAGACGCCAACCTGGCAAACAACATGAAAAACAATACTCCTACTTAAGACCAAATCTGCAAGTTATCCTAAAAACTATAGTCCAATAACTTGCCTTCCTGTGATGTGTAAACTATACACTGGAATTGATGCTGACAGAGTTTATAATCATTCAGAAGAAAACTTAATCTTGGCAATAGAAAAAAAAAGGTAAGAAAAGAAAGTCATATGGAACAAAGGATAATTTGTTGTTAAATAAAGTTGTAATCGAGAAATGTAAAAGGAGAAGTTTCTAAGTATTGCAAGGATAGACTACTACAAAAAAGCATTTGACAGTATCCCACCTTCATGGACAAAAGAGTGCTTAAAAATATAAGATACACCCTACACTGATTAGTAACATTACAGCGACCATAAAACAATGGCAAACCACTTTGCAGTTAAGCCTCGATAAAGAACAAATTATTATTCCAGTAATACAAATTCAAAGGTGGGTATTCCAGGGTAAATATTTTCACTCCACTGCTGTTTTGTCTTCCCCTTAACCCATTAAGCTGTCTACTTAACAGATTAGGTTGTGTCTACAAACTGTCTCCCAGAAAATAACAACGTATAGAGACTTCTGAACAACTTTTTGTGGATGATTTAAAACTGTATAGTTCATCATATGAGGAGCTGAAAGCAGTCAACACTTTTTCAGATGATGTAAATGTCATTTGGTTTTGATAAATGTGCAAAGGCAACCTTTAAAGTAGGAAAGCTGCAGCACAAAGAAAACATAAGCCTGGTACAGGAATGTGATATTAAAAAAAACTCGAGCAAGAGAAAGTATATAAATATTTGGAATTGATGAAGGATTAACAATAAAACATAAACACGTGAATAAAACTTAGTAAGGAATATTTTAGAAGTCTAAAATTAATACTGAAAACAGCACTGACATCTAGGAACAAAGTCCAAGCTATTAACCAACTTGCTCTTCCTGTCCTAACTTACATTTTTGGAGTTTTTGACTGACCCCAAAATGTGTTGGATAGGTTGAACAGGAAAGCAAAAAGAATACTTCATGCTTATCAAATGATTTATAAAAATCAGTGTATATGAAGACAATATAATCCCCATTCTGAAGGTGGTACGAGCCCTCTTGAAATTGATTACATGTACAGATCTGCAATCATAGAACTGCATACACATCTGCTGACCTCATAAGATCCAAATGTAGTGAAAGGTTTAGGAGAATAAGTCTAAGATGACTTTCCTGCTTAGTTTAGCATAGCAAAAGCATATAGTCAACTGGGAATGGAAATCAAACCAGAAGTGGATAAAAATCATGCAGCAACTGAATGTGCCAAAAAACAAAGGAAAGAATATAAGGTGAAGGGCCAGGTGCAAAGGCAAGAAATGTGGAAAATGCATGAATATAGTTGCAAATATAGAAAACATCATGTTGGCCAGGATTGAATGCAGGAATGTTTAAGGACAGGCAAATTTATACCAAGAGACGAAAGGTTAATACTGGTGACCCAAGATGGTGGACTACGTACACATTGGTTTACAAAGTCCATTGAACATGTGGGAGAAATGGATAAATGTAGGTTTTGTAAAACGGAATTGTGAACAGTCTTGTTGCTGGTTATGATATACTAATGGCAGAAGGATTGTATATCGAAAGGCATAATATAAAATGTAATATTGAAGTAGCTGAAAAACTTTGGAAACATAAGCCACAAGTTATTATAGAAACTGATGAAGTTTATATTACATGGCATCACCCATTACCAACAGTTCAAAAAATAGATGGCAGAAAACCACATATAGTAGTCCATGAAAAGAAGACAAATGTAGCAATGATCACTGAAATTGCTATACCCAGTGACTACAGTAATGTGCATACAGAGAGACACAAAGTAATAAAATACCAGGATTTGCAAGCAGAGACAAGGGTGACATCAAAGCAGGATATCCACACAGTTTCAATATTATTAGGAGCAGGTCTTATAAAAAAGAATTTACAATTGTACTTAGATATGTTACGGTACATAAAACTCTGTATGTATTGCAGAAGGTGTCAATACTGGGCACATTGTGGCTGCTGTGAAGAGCACTTCTGGCTAACATCAAAGATTGAAACAATACTAATTTCATGAACTTTAATTATACTTTGACTTAGGAATAGGGTTCATTCCCATCATGGTATTAGAAACCCAAAAGACATGGAGAAATTAAAAAAGCCAGAAGATATACCAACCTATTGGCTGACAAATTCACCTCAAACTTTCCCCCCTCTTTCCCCCTCAACCACCCCTCAGGAAATATCATCTAATATAACTTTCCGCTATGATTACTAGAGAACAGGTCCTTAATGCTCTGTCTCTAAGGCCATGAACGCTGCATCAGTGGACCCAGACAATAACCCACAATGCCTTCTCAATAGCATGGAAAATGATCTATCAAGCCCTCTGGAATTGCTGTTTAACTGCCTCCAAACAGGGTCTGTACCTCATGATTGGAGAAAAGCAACAGTCATCCCTCTGCAAAAAGTGGGCCATCTACAGACCCTGGAAACTATAGACCCTTACTTCTTTCTACTCTCATATGCAAAGCCATGGAAATAATTAATATGGAAATGATCAGTGGTGACATAGGAAACCTCCAGACACCGGACCCAATCCAATCTGGTTTCATCAAGGGCAGGTCATGCCTACTCATCCTGGTGGACTTCTTTAAGAAGGTCACCAAAGGACTGGATGAGGGCAAAATGGTTCACACTGTGTACTTTGACTTGGTAAAGGCATTTGACACAATACCCAACTGGGTCATTGGTGATAAACTCAAGAGGTTAGGTATAAGCCCTTATGTCATCCAGTGGACAGCCAGCTGGTGCACAGACAGGACCCAGGAAGTTAGACTTGGGGGATCCACCTCTACAAAGAGGCCAGTCACATGCCAAGTCCTTCAGGATCAGTCTTCAGACTGCTCCTTTTTGACATTTACTTCTCTGAAATCAAGGTGAATGGCAATGCCCTCTGTCTGACTAAATTTGCAGATGGTTGCAAATAAGGAGCAGTCATAGAATCCCCCCACTGATACAAATGTTCTTCGGGAAGGGCTGACACAGACAAATACACAGTGTCAGTGCCATGGACTAAAAGCAAATGCCAAGAAATGCATAATAGTATCCTTTGGGAAGACATCAACCCCTGGTAACTATCATATTGGCCACATACACCCTAAGAGATGATCCACTACTCAGGGACACACATAGACAGTAATCTAGCCTTTGACCATTACATGCCTACAATAGTGAGGAACTCATTCTATGTTGTGGAACATATAAACAAACGTATGGCATCTAGGTGCAAGGAAGTCATTGTTCCACTGTATTTGGCTTTCATCAGACTCATCATTGTGTATAATGAACTCTTTGGTTTGTATCTAACCAGGCATATCCAAGAATTGGAGCATCCACAGAAGTTCTTCGCTAGAGGAATACAATGTGCAAGTAACATGTCCTATGCAGAGCACCTCAAGGTCCTATCCCTGTATTCTGTTTCCTACAGGCTGTTGAGGAGTAATCTATGCCTAGATAAACACAAAATGAATAGCACCAGAATTCCCTATTCTAAAGACTTAAACCTTGCCTATGACATAAATAGGACCTGCTGGAGACACAGGTTTGTATCCCAGAGACTTCCCTTTCTCTGGAACAGGCTCTCAATCCATGTGAAACTGAGCTGCTCCCTAACCCAATTCAAGTGCAACTTGGACAATAGGATGGAAACATGAAATTCATTCCTGGTTTAACACCTGTGCCTCTAATGAACACAAAGGCCTGTAAATGCTTAATTTCTCAGGCAGCTACTTGTAAATGTTTCATCTCCTACATCTCTGCTTACACTTATCAGAGATATGGGCTGCATGGCTAGGATTAAAAATGCCCTTGTGTTCACTAGCCTAGTACACACCTATAAACCTCCATACTTGTAGAGCAATATGAATATTAGCTTAGTTCATCTTCATAACAGGAATGCTCCATAATTATACAAATCACTTCACAATGTCATAGAAATTAGTATGTGTAGCACTACTCTTCACATTTGAAGCCTTATAATATGCTAACAAGCAAACCATTATCAGCTATATAGAAAGATATAACAAATTGTACATTAAACAGGCTTAATTATTCAAAAACATGCACACTGATTGGACAAACCAATCAGTATGTCTGTTATCAACTGAGTGTTCCCAACACAAAAAGGTCCAGTCACAAGTCATTTTCTCATTGGAGAATTCAGAAAATTAACGTAAATTATTTAAAAACTTCCTCATCATTTAGCTGCTCCATGGAGCAGAAAAACATAACTGCATAAAATAAAAAGAAAAACCTTGTAGCTCTCAATACCTGCAACACCTCAACAAGCAGTTCCATGGACATGGACACGATACAGAAGGTTCCTTACTGAAATCTTCAATAGCTTCAAAAACAAAATGAGCATGCAGAAAGCATCCCTCTCGAGTCCTTAGTTAGTGAATATGAAAAAACTACACAAAAGGCATCACAATATATACACCCAACTATATTTGAAAAAAAAATTCAAAGTACTTTGCTGGCATTAATATATAAAGGCTTTCTTTACTTGACCAAACCACCTCATCTGTGGGTAAATCCTGCATTACCTCCACCAGTTTCTGGGTATTCCTAAATTGATTTATGACCTAGCCAGCTAGATAATACTAAGTTACATTTTAGTAAGGATTAATGAAATGCTTAACGTCGGATGAACAAATATACAGTTATGTTATAAACAGCCAAAACTGTTCTCACCGATGTAACTGATGAGTACAGACACTTTCATAAATCCATTTTCTGATACTTTTGTATTATTCCTTGTTTTTTGAGCAAACATTTCAGTAGTTATGATAAATATTTTCACATACACAATTCACTCTTCTAATGCCAGCAAAAGATTCTTAAACACCTGGTAAAACCTCTTCTAATGCAGCAGTATAGAAATACCTTCCAGGTAATTTCCAGCCCTTTGTGATATATTCTCTCTCTCTCCTTCACGAATCCCCCATTTCTAGCAGTGCTAACCCTTTTTGTACTCTAGTAATCTGCCTTCAGCTGGCTCCACACAGATTTTCTTGGAACCCTCCTTACCTTCTTTTCTTGGCCTTAAAAGGATCATATTCCACAGGGGAAACACAAGCACAAACGCACACATACACACACACACACACACACACACACACACACACACACACACACACACACACACACATACACACACCTACACACTCACATACATGCACATGCGCACACGCACACACGCATACACGCACACATGCGCACACACACACACACACACACACACACACACACACACACACACACACACTTACACAGATTCAAGTAGACAAGCCATAGACACTACATTCCACACTGTCTCCTACACCTTTAGCCTGATAGCACCAGCCACACACGAATACTTATTCCAAACACACAGAAACTACCATCTATGGCACTAAATCTAGTTTTAGCAGTTTTGTTATTTTGTCATCTTCATCATTGGAACAAACACTACTGGATCTGACTTCAGCTTTCTATGGCAATACATCCCAATTCTCTAGCTGCTACGTTGGGTATT
Organism: Protopterus annectens; assembly: GCF_019279795.1. NCBI lineage: Eukaryota > Metazoa > Chordata > Ceratodontiformes > Protopteridae > Protopterus > Protopterus annectens. The sequence goes on from NC_056736.1 coordinate 327,442,727, forward strand.
TCATTTTCATATCACATTACAATTGCATACACCTGCTGCTGTAATGTTATACAACCTCTTCCAATATGGTATAGTATAATAACTTGCAACTTAGACTGTTGACTTCCTGAATGAACTGTGCTTAAGAACTGTTTACCTTGATTTATATTAATCCCCCAAGCTGAAGAACTGTATTTTATTTAGTCACTTGGAAATAAATCTGAATTTTGAAGCATACAGAACTGGCTTTCTAACTGATTTGCACCACATGCTATACTATAGTGTGTGTGTGTGTGTGTGTGTGTGTGTGTGTGTGTGTGTGTGTGTGTGTGTGTGTGTGTGTGCATGTGTGTGAGTGCATGTGTGTGTTTATATATATCTATATACATATATATGTATAAACACACGTGTATATATATATATATATATATATATATATATATATATATATATATATATATATATATATAAACTCACAGAAGGGGTAGGTGGAATAAAACCACATATATAGCACACAGCATAACTATTAACAAATATCTTAATTACATCATTCAAAATCTTCCAGTATGACTAGAAGAATCCCAGTGCCTCGAGCCTCTACTCCCCAAAAGACACCCCACTAAAAATAGCTATGTGAAAATACTGCAAGCTTCCCTGCACCCTTTCCCCTAATGTTGGAGGGCTATTCCTCCCTACACTTCTTTTAATCTAATCAACTTCAGAGTCGTACTATAAGGAGGGATGGGTGCAAACACCCAGAAATGGAACTTAGAGGCTGCATGACTCTCCAACATTACCTTGCAATGGAAATGCCGGCATTGTTGGGGAATCGTATCTTGGGGAGTTGAGGTTCATGAAATATCCTTTTATGAAGCAGCAATGTTACCCTCTGTAAATATCTACAAGTAGAGTATATCTTAACAAAAGAAAACCTGTCAAGCCAGATCTACTTTCCCATATAATATAATGGGAAAAATATAATAAAACCCTTCAAACTTAATATAAGTCCTCAGAAAATATAAATTAATCATACTGCAAGCAGAAACACTAAATCCACAAAAAATTAAAACTAATATAATGTAGAAATACCAAAAACACAGGCATTGTCTCCCATTTGCTACAATGGAATAAACAGTTAAGTAGTTAAACATAGAAAACCAAAAATGCATCCTATCAACCAACCAACATAATACCCAGAAGGCCAAATAAATCTCCAAAAACATACCAATATCTATATATGGGTCCATGTCAGATGGACAAAAACCCAGATTACCAACGACCACATCACCGAAACAACATTGCCGACAACATGCATCCCTGACAATGGTAAGTCAAAGTATTACAAAATGGAATACATTCCCATTCCCGTAATACATTCCAAAACACATCAGGCAAGCCCCCACCCCCCTACTTAAATATACCAACTCCGAGATCACACTACAGTGAGGGAATGGGAATTAATCCCATTCTGCACTACTCACCATTGTCAGGGATGCGTTCTGTTGGCAATGTTGTCTCGGTGATATGGTCGTCGATAAACTGGGTTTTCGTCCATCTGACAGATACCCCTATAAAAAAGATTGAAACAATTAGTACAAACTATGAAAAATAATGTTTATAAAGTCAAACAGTCAGAAAGGAGGAAAAATATATTTAAAAACATTAAGAACAAATAAAATCCACTAATATTGAAATTCAACAAAGTATTTACAATTACATGCATATTATACTATTAGTTATCCTTTTAATAAGCATATATCTATGAGTAGTACAGTTTAAAAATGTAAGTTGCTCAAATTACATGATACAGCCATTTTTACCTTTCACCAAGTGCTCTTTTTGCTTGAATGTGGTTTGTTGCACTGATTAAGCAGAACAGTAGTAATTGCTTTGAATGTGATTTGGAAAAACAATATCCACTGCATAAAGCTAATGCACAGAAAAGTACTTGAAAAACATGTATGTATTGTTCAAAGATGACAGCATATCAGAGTTGCAGAAGTATTATGATATGGTGTAAGAGTCAAGTAGATGATGAGCAGTATACACATAAATGGGCAGTGGAGCATTAATAATAGTTTTAACGCATTTCAGAAACTGCTTTATGGCATACTAGAACTTTCATCTGAAGCCGACTTATAGTAGTATTCCTGAGGTCGACAACCAGGCTTATGCTAAACCAACAACTGACTACAAAACTACATGGAGCTTAACAAGCTAGACAAAGTATCAGTTTAAAAAGATAATCTATTAACCAACAAAGGTTACCAGTTAAGCACTTTCATCCTGTAAGGACTTCTTCAGAACTGGTAAAAAGTCTTGCCTTCACCAATATAAAGGAGTGATATGAAATCATATAAAGACATAGTTAATGTTAATTGGCAGTCAATGAAAATCAATTATATATACTCCAATACCAATTGAATATATTGTCTAAATAAATAAAACTTAAGTTCTGGATACATATAATCCTTCAGATCTTTGTATAAAACTGCTATAAAAATATTAATATAAAACAATGTTAAAAATGTGATAAAAAACAGATGTAAAAAAGCAATTTATTTATTTATTTATTGACATTTTCTCCTTGGGTCTCCATCTTAGTACAGATGGGCCAGGAGCCCATTTTCAGTGGCGACCCAAGGAGAAAAACTCCAATTACAGACAGATTAAGTATACATAACAGTTTAGTGTACAATTAAAAGCATACATAACAGTTTAGTTTATGATTAAAAACAATCATTAATTGGCTAACACTACAAGTTCACATTTATTCTGAATTGCTTTTCTTTTCTTTTTTTTTTTTTTTTTTGCAAAAATGTGATTTAACAGGCATCAATAATTACATACAGGTAGCAGTAATTACATACGGCTTTAACCAACCATGTGTTCCCAAGGATAATTACTGTAAACAACAACAAGCAAGGGTAACTAAAATAATTATAACTTAGCAGGTCAAAGTTTTAACGCACACTGCAGGGAAATAGCGTCATTCAGTCATGGAAACTCACTTGCATTTAATATTAACTGCCGTAATAATTCTCGGTGTTCTAAAGTCTAATAAGTGAATCAAGACTATCTCTCACAAATTGTTCAAGCAACCTTTCCATGGTCTGACCACACAGTGGTTAGACAAGCAATAGCAGAAATATCTATATAGGAACTAAGCATTTGGCAAGCTAGGGTTGAGGAGGGGAGACAGCTTACAGAACTGGAAAAGGAACATCACCTCATTCATGACCCAACAGAATCTAGAAGTGTTCCTTTTCCAATGCTCCCACATCTGTGGGTGCATGTTTACCAAATGCTGCCCTTGTAAGAATAGTCTCCTTACTGCTTGATGTTTAGAGACATGTCTAGGAACAATAAATGTACAGAAGGGCTTGGTATATCATACTACATCTAGCATCCACATTTGAAAGACATACCACATTTGTCATTTTTATTTTCTACAAAGGTTTCTGATTTCTAATACCATTACAGAAATCAACCATATTCCTAGATCAAACCAATACTACTAAAAGGCCAAAAAATTGCATACAGCAAAGTCATACTATGATAAGAAAGCAAAAGTTAAAAGTACAGAGAAAGGGGAGAAGATAACTTAATTGGAAACTCTTTTTTGACCTATGATAATGCAAGTTCCCCCAAGATTCAACAAAGTTCTTCACTTTCTTGAGAGCTAGATCCAGCTTAAAGACAGGGTTATCTAGGGAGCCACAGTGCTGACACAACACTTCAGTAGGGGTAGCATTTAACTGAATATCTGTTATTGCCACATACCATGGAGCACTTATGTGGATTTAATCACATTACTGGAGAGACTCAACAGTTCCCAATAGACATGCAAGGCATCCTAGAGAACCCCCTGCCCTCCACTGAATTAAACAGATGGGACAAATCATCGACAATATCTATACAACACAAAAAACTTCTCCCATACATGTCCAAATTAACTGAAAATGTAACTGGATTTTAAAGAAACTTGAAAACAATGTATACAGAAGAAACAGAAAAAGAATGGGTGGATAGCCTTCTTTAATCTCTTAAGGGAAACTGGATGGATAAAAATACAGGAGCTTGGCAAAGAAATAACTATGCATAACTGAAGTGATAAAACACACCGTATACCAAACTGACACCTAAAATATAACTTGTTTAGCTCTTTTATTCTTTAATAATTGAACAAATATAGTTCTAATGAAATTATTGGTTATTGAGCTTTTAAACACTTCCTGCATTTGCCTCCATTTACATAAATAAAATCATAATCATGCTTTGACATTTTCAGATGCATTACTGGAGTTATGATAGTTATTGATATAACAGATAATTGGAAGTGCACAAGTACATATTTTAAATGATGGAAGAGTTGCTGTCCACTGAAATAGGTCCTATCACAAAACCAAAATGCTCTAACCATGGGAATGACAATTTCTGAAATTACTGAAGAATACCTTTGAAAAGCAGTTTGTTGTATACATTGAGGCACACTAAATTCCTCCAGCTGTGCAATTACTTTCTTAACAGTGTTATATGTATAATGCTTAAAAAGCAATCCATCCAGTTCTGGCGCCATGAGACCTTACTCCTTAGTGGGCAATATCTAATTCTAAATAAAAAGCCTTTCACCAAGAATATGCTAAATCCATGGACAGAATTAGATGTCAGCTCATCCAGACCAGAGGCAATCTATGGTAAAGCATGCTAACTGCCTTGAGGGGCCATATTAAGTCTAGCCAATACCCAACAGTCAGTATCAAACCCTGTGCCTTGTGTCTCTGAGGTGATGACTTTAACCATTATACCAAACCCACCCACAACAACTTCTGTTGTTGTGATAGATTGAAGAGTACTATAACAGTCCACCTCAGCTCAGAGGCTATAATGCAAATCCAAAGATATAAACACAGATTTATCTGCAGTTTTAGACTAATGTGTGTCAAGCATACTTGACCCATACCCAGAGGATATTATATTCTTTTTGAAGTTTACTTTACAATTTGATAACAAGGTAGGTGAAGTGGTCTACTGACCCTTTTCAGTTACAGCAAAGGTATAAAAAAAAAAAGAATAGAAATCTCAGTATGCACTGTACAGTAAAAAATGTATATTTTGACTACTTCAATACAGTCAAGCACAAGGTTTAAATAAGAAAATGCACAAATTATATACACATAGTAAGTCTAGTATATTGCTGTAGCAAGTATATCAGCAATGTATTTATATGGAGTCACTACAGTTATTGTATAGTTTTTCTGTTTAAAAAATATACAAATAGGATGAATGTTATTTACAAATGGAATATAAAAATGAGTACCTGTAGTACTGAAATGAAAAAAATAGTTAAAGCAGTTGCACTTAGTTTCATTCTTTAAATGCAGTCTATCTATGAAGCTTTTTTGAATGCCCTCAGAGAAACAGGGCTCCATATAACAGGACTTATTCTAGAAAATAATTTTTCTTGAATAATTTATGTTCATCTACTTGGATTCTGGGAGTGTTATGCAATGAATGAAAGGCAGTTGTAGTAGGGCCTATTTAATCTTGGCAATTAGAACATTTATAGGTTTGACCATATACTTGAAGCTGGAGAAAGAAGATACGAGAGCTAGTAAGATAATTTTAGCTGTGTCAGAACTTCGATGGTAATGTTGAATTTTAGCAAACAGTGTTAATTGTTTCATCAATTTTGATGAGTAAAATTTGATATAATGGTCCCTTTGGATTCTTTTAATGTTAATGTAGGCAGTGATGACAATTTATTTGTGGCAGAGAATAATGAGACATTTGTCTCAAGTTTATTTGTGTGGAACCAGTTATACCTCTCAACTCTCCAGATTTTTGCAGAATGTCCACATTTTTGCCTCATATTTTTGGTCTCTTCCTCATAAAATTTGTGGTTTTCTGGCAGATCATTGGGATGATCTTAGGATGTAAGTCAATAAATAATGATATGCATTTGAGTTTCAGACTTTTAAATCCTTCAGAAAATTTATGTAACACAAACTCTGTGACTCCAGCAACTTTCTAAGTTTATAAGAGCAGTATTTAAAATCTGTCCCTATTTTTGGGCCTTTGTCCCCCCATTTTGTCATGCTTTGTCCAGATTTCTGTCCCAAAGAGGTTGAGAGGTATGAAGCCAGTTACATAGGTCTGTGAGTTTAGATTGTATTACACATTGCTGGGACTGGAAAGATTTATTTGCTTCACATACAAGAATGTCATATGTAAAAAAAAATATTTTGTGATTGCGTAGATCAAGTGTGATATCATAAATACATAAATAGTGAGAATGGGAGTGAACCTGAGTCAGAGCTTTTTGGAAATCTAGTGTTAAGTGTACCCATTTCAGTTAGCAACACCCTCTCAGATTCTCCAAAAACAATCACAGGAGTACATGCATTCTACCCATGTAGTACAGCTACCTGTATGTAAAAACTATCAAGGGAAGAGAGATTCCTGTAATGGGAAAAAGTGTGAACTAGAGATCTGTAAGCACAGAAAACAGAAAGGAAGATCTGGTCGGGAACGGGTTTCCCCAAGTATGAAGAGTGAAGAAAATCGAAATGTGTAGGAAATGGAACAGTACAGATACGGTTATGGCGGGAATCAATAACTAGTCAAGCTAAACTGTTGAACTAGTGTTACTACTTGCTGATTTAATTTTACCACAGTATGTTTTTGGAAGGAACTCCTAAAAATTCTTCTTTTTCAGGTATAGACTTACTTAAAGTAGGGTTGGTTAGGAGAAGGTAATTTACTTTCTTTTTCTTCAAATGAGTAGTCTGAATTTGTTCGACAGGTTTTAGGTAGGCTCCATATTGTATTGCAGAAAATCCTTGGGCCCGTCCTATAGGTAGGTTCCTTATTGTATTTCAGACAAACCGTTAGGCCCATCCTATTAAAATTAATGTGTTGTTATATTATCAGGTAGATCAGTAAACCAAAAAGGCAGGAGAAACAGAAATAAACAATCTCTAGAAATACTCGTACTCCACCAAAAGGACCCTAGTCCCTGACTACAGAAATGGTCTATACCACAAACAACTGAGTATCAGTTAAGAATGCAAGATTTATTCACCTTAATATTCAATTGAACAGCTGTTCCTAGTTTTTGTTTTAATATACATTTCTAAGTTAATGTATAACCTTTAAGAATAATTTAACAGGATCCACGTAGAAAGAGAAGTAAGTGGCAAATGGAGATAGTGTGGAACCTTTACTGTATTTCATAGGATTTAGCATTAGAAAAATGGCACACATTTCTGTGGCCAGTCTGTGATACTTTTACTGTATTCTAGTGAAAGTCGTGCCAGAATAGTGGCATTAAAGTTGTATGAATGCCCTGTAGCACACTTCTGCTCAAGATTCCACAGCTATAGGGTGTACAATCACCTACAGAAAAGGTAGGACTATGGACTTACAAGAGAGACTGGTAACTGCAGGGGTGCATACTTTATTCTTATAGCTGCAAGCACATCAGAAAATAATTATTGCCTTTGCACATTATAGCCAGCAGCACAGTGTGTTAGTGAAAAATCAGTGTTTGTAAACCACAATCATATAGCTACATACATTACTAAACCCATTGCTTTAACACACAAGTACAGCTTAAACACAGTAAACAAGTTTTACCACTCCTGCTAAAAAAATTTAAAGGATATCTTTGGCTAAGTAGATTCAGTTACATCGCTGTTTACTCTTTTTATTCCCCACAACTGAATGTGATTATGTGTATGACATTTCTTATTGATACCTCAAAAAGGTAAACCAGTTAGCAGCCTTTTCCTGCATGTGTATGGCTAAATACTCTTGCTAGTCAGATCATTCCTTACCCTCGTTCTGGAACGGAGGGGAAACCAGGTTGTAAATGATGCAATTCATATGATAATCCTAGGATGAATTCTGGGCATGCTTTAACAAATACTATAAAAATATTATCGTAGCCCAGCTTTAAAATCAGTCCTTCACTGTTCAGTCAGTCCAGTATGGAAAATAATCTCTAAGTAGTACCTGCGGGCCAAATTGGAATCAGATCGATTGCCCAGACATTTACATTAAATTGAACTTTATGGTCGTTTACTGTTTAAAAACATAGATTGCCTTGCCACAGCTAGTTAGTGTCAGATTTGAAAGATGTTTTATGCAGCCTGTCTTACTGCTAAACCTGTTCTTGAAGTGTTTGGAGAAAATCTGCTCTCTGCATTTTTTCATCTGCACCTAAAATTGGAAGCGACTTGTAGTATATATGTGGTACTTAGCCATATGTCTTGGACATTTAAGGGAGTCTACAGACCTGGTATCTTCACAAATTCCAAAGCGGTGTGACACAGATAAAGGGTTACACTGTAGCAGTTATAATCTGATGATCCGGAGAACTTAAAAGAAAATGAATATGACTACAGTGTTTTTCTTTTGACATGTGAGATTTTATGAACTGTTTAGTGTTGTGAATACGGATAGCATATCCATCTATGTAGCCTGTCTTCAAATGTAGTTTTCAGCTACAATAACAGTAGAGTGGATGGAAATATGAAAACCACAGCTGCAATGTACTGCGGGCAGGGTAGGTAAAAGATCATAGAGACATGGTAATATGTGCACCCTAAGAGTAATTCTGAATGATACCCAATCCTGGTCTATGGGTGTTCACCTAGATGTAATTCCTATTGCTCCAGAAACACCGACTTAGGGAAAATAAAACTGCCACTCTCATGCAGTCTTCCTCACAATGTCATCTTACCCTCGCTCCCACCTAGTAAAGATTAAACCAGTTTGTCTTGAAAAGTTGTGTAATATTTCATCCTGAATGTAGAGAATGTCACAATTTAAGTCATTCAGGGCAAGAAGAATACCACAAAAGGCAAACTTCACCATGGCATGGTCAACCATATCAAATGCAGTGCATCAAATGACAAACAAAACTGATATGCTCTAATTCTCCACATTCACAGCATCACTTGGATAGGCCAGTACAGAAAATAATCACTTTATGGACTTCGTGAGAACCAGAAAGAAGAGCATTTGGTCAGAGTTGTACACCGATCTCAGTCATATGGATACATACTTGAGTTTTCTAAGCCTGTATCCAGATACCTAGATCATCCAACTATTTATCCAGACCTACCTAAGCCACACCATGTGAGGCTGCCTATGTTTTTATATCAGACTGGAAAACTATGCCCACATAGAAATGCATAGACTTGAGATGCTGATAAAGGAGCAAGTTGGCAGTATTGCCTTGGGGAAGAATTTCTGAAGTCATAACAAGACATGCAAAAACTAAAAAAGCAAACAAGGGATTTCAAAACTAATACCATGAGAAGAATGTCCTGCTTTATGTATCAGGCCATGGCTACACTATAATAAAAACTACAAAGAAGAAACAGTAGGAACTTTTTTCAGTATATTTGCCTATAGCAAATGGTTTCTTCCTTTGTGGCATAGATAAATGGTATTGTTACATTTCACAACTGTCAGTCTCATAAATGAAATGTTAACTTCATAGAATTTCCTTGTGGACATTCTATGCATAATAGGGAAAGCTATCTGATTTGTCATTCTGGGTCCTAGCCTTAGTCTGCTTCCAACCTGCCTGTTACATCTGGGTCCTAGTCTTAGTCTGCCTCCAACCTGCCTGCTACAGCACTGTTTGGGCTTCTGATCCACTATATTTATAGAGCACTGAATAAAATCTGCAGGGAACAATAAAGCAGTGGATTGTTGGATCATCAACCCAAATCAATGGGTAAGGTAAATATCTCACATTAACTAGAACAGAACTTCCTATTATAGCTATATGTACTACATATGGCACAATCTCTCACACTTGGTCTATAGAAACCCATGTTCTTCTATCCCGATCTGATGAAAAAGGAGAGAAAGTTCTTATATATTCTAGACAAATTATCCTACTTGGTTTAAATATTATGTCAGGCTTCTCTGGAAAAAAGACAAAACCTAGTAGTATAAATCCAGTCAAAGTGATATAAAAATAAATAAGTGACAAAGTCTTTCGGGTTTTCCCGGTTAGGGGTTGCCACAGCGGAACTCCGGTTCACTAATGATTGGCAGGGGATTTTTACAGTGTTGAGTTGCCAGCCCAGTGCCTAACCTTCAAAGAAGGCACACCCACACAGATGCACACACCTATCTGCATTTCTTTAATGATCACTGCACTGAGGGGAGGACATGTGGACTCCACACAGAAGGCACTCCAGCTAAGAATTGAACTGGAGAGCCTCTTGCTGTGAGGCAAGAATACTAACCGCTGCACCACTGCAGCTCTAAATAAATAAGTAAATATATAAAATTTTCTGCATGATATATGCATTCTTATACATACAAACACATACACACACACACACACACACACATATATATATATATATATATATATATATATATATATATATATATATATATATATATATATATATATATATATATATATATATATACACTCACACTTGCGAACACAAACATAGACACACAGTGTTTGGCACATAACAAGTTTCAAAATGCAACCTGTAAAAACCTGACAATGCTGCCTGAGTACAGCACTGATACAAAGAGGACAACAGATAGACATGGGTTATGCTTCCTAGTACAGCCCAACAGAGATTTGTAACATGGCAGGACAGTAAATGAATATAACCCAGCAGGGGTTTGTAACATGGCAGGACAATCAATGACTGTAGCCCTTAAAATGTCAAGAGAGTCCGTGAACACAGCCCAACAGGGATTTGCAAAATGGCAGAACAGTCAGAGAATACAACACTACAGGGGTTTGTAACCTGGCAGGACAGTCAGTGAATATAGCAGGACAGTCAGTGAATACAGCTCAACAGAGATTTGTAACATGGCAAGACAGTCAGTGAATACAAATCAACAGGGATCTGTAACATGGAAGGACAGCAAGTGGTGTCATCATTTAAGCTGTTAATTAAAGCTTCTTCTCATGAAGCCTGAATAAAAATAGACAGACAGAAAACTGTTCAATGTCAAAGAAGATTAGACAATACATGTGAGAAAATGTGAAAATGTCTCCATTCGCCAACGTAAGGCAGTGACTACAATGTTTTATTCTGTGTGGCTGTGTTTCCCTGCTGTTAGTAGTTCATCCTAAATTTTAATTTAAATTCATAAGAAGTTTAAATGCCTTGTTTGTTTAAAATGTTGAGTATGTTGCCAGTTTAAATCACCTATCTACATGCTTATAAAACATATAGAAACACACATCAATGCCTTTACTAGTGACCATTTTCATGAAGACAGTGGTCTGATCTCAGTTGGGTTATAAAGAGAAAACCAGCTCTGATGTTGTACTGGTCGGTGCAGTGGAGAATAAAGTTATATATCAAATAACAATATCACTATGGGCATATTATTACTGAATGAAACTGCAACTTATAAGTTAATTAGTCACACTGATTTTGAGAAGGTTATCTACACAGTACATCAAGAGCTTTATGATTTTGTAATGTGCAGACAGATAGATTATGACCTATATCTGTATTTCTTCATAGAAAAGCCGAAAGTACCTTACATTAAAGGTTTACCAAAAATACACAAGGGCTTAATACCACCTCCCATGAGACCAATAGTGGTTGGTAATGGCTGGGTCACTGAAACACTATCAGTCTATTTAGAAAAGAAACTCAGACCCCTGGTTTCTGACACTAGCTCTATATTAAATTATACATATGAGCTTTTAGAGTGCCTGGACAACTTTACCAATGACCTAACTGAAGAATATATTTTTGTCACTCTAGATGTGAAGAATTTATTCACTTCAATACCGAATACTTTCGGATTAGAAGCTTTGAGGTTTATTATTAACAGCAGTCATAAGTTCACCACCAGTGAAGAAACTTTATTATGTGCCATCATGGAATTAGTACTAACAAACAATGTTTTTATGTTTAGAGATAAGTTATACCTACAGCAGTGGGGGGTGGCCATGGGCACCCCCTGCACAAACACTTATGCTAATTTAGTGATGTTGCACTGGGAGAAGACTCACCTTTTTAGTCATGACTGCTTTAAGAAAATAAGCCTTTACAAAAGGTTTGTAGATGATGTACTTTTGTTTTGGCATGGTACCACAGATGAGCTCCTCACTTTTATTCAACATCTAGAATCCACCACTGATTTTTTAAAATTCACAGTCAACCATTCACTTTACAGTATAGATTTCTTAGACATTACTATCTCTAAGGGTCTACGACATACCATTGACACGACTATTTTCAGGAAAGAATGTTGGAGGAACACATTACTTCATTACAATAGTATGCACCCCAGGTTCATTTTTGACAGCATAGTCAAGAGTCAGTTCATCAGAATCAAGAGGTTATGCAAAACAGAGGATGAACTACACAAGCAGGGTGACTTTTTGGAAGATTGTTTCATTAACAGGGGATATAACCCAGAAAAGGTACACAACATCAAGGAGAACTCTATTCACAAGACAGTTGTGAAGAGTACAAGTGTCAACACAAACAAACATTATAGATATACCAAGAGAATTTTTGACAATTCCATAGTGAGATTCAATATGAGGTACACCAGCGATATTAAACACATTAGAAATATCCTAACTAAGAATTGGCACATTCTCTTGACGGATACACGGATAGCAGAGTTAGTAGGACCCACACCCTCATTTGTTTATCGCAACAGCAAGAATTTAAGCAGATTATTGTGTGTTGAACAACCTAATTCAAGTAGGAAAGTCAGATCTTATAAGGATAAGAGACTAGGTACATTCCCATGCACGAAATGCAGTATGTGCAATATGATTACTACTGATCAATTGTTTGAACATCCCACTTTAACTTTTAAGTTTGAACCACATTTTTTTGCTACCTGTGAGGACAAGAACCTGATATACTTGGCTGACTGCTGAATTTGTAGAGCTTTCTATATAGGCATGACCACCAGAACTTTGAAAGAAAGGATACAAGAACATGTTCAAGATATAAAGAAATGTAAACTAAGAAATGTCCAGACAAAACCGACCAGTAAATAGAAATAAGGCTCCAGGACCCTGCTCCGCTAAAATTGAAGTAGTTTAATGTGCTTAAAGCGCGATAAATAACCAATACACTTTTCGTCGGTTTACATACACCAACTTCTTCAGAAGCTAAAAACAGTGGTTCATACAAACACAAAGTTTAAATACTGTCACATGCACGGAGCACCCGCCATCAATTAACGTGATTTAGTTCGCCTAATGATGGTTGTCATAGTGACTAACCTTTCCAGGGCTTGCTTTACATACACAGCCATATCAAAACCAAAAATTCACAACGGCAAGTCAAGCTGGTAGTTTGCTCCGATTTCCCAAGGTTTAAAGTGTCAGGACAGTAGTCTAAAAACATAAAAAATTGCATAAACATAGCACATTCAGACAGATGGTCCCTTACTTACTTAATAGATGCATTGTCATAGAAAAAAGGCATCATCTTAGATAAGGAATATGTTTAAAATTATTAAAAGTCATTAAGACAAACTATGTTATATTACACTAGCTAGTTGGGTGGGCGTGGTGTCCAAACAATTGGTAATTCTCTCACTAAAGTAAAAACCCAAGTTCAATGTAACAAGGATAACCCATGCATTCATTTAAAATGCTATAGAATATTAGGTTGTGTGATGTTTTAAGTTTAGGGCAATGGCACCAAGCAAAAATGCAAACAGCTGTAAGATAGTGCCCTTTCATAGTGAAATACCCATGGCTGTACTATTTAGACCACCAATCGTGTTATCCAAGGCTCGTTCTCTACGAGTCCCCCTTACCACGATAAGTTGTAAAAGGTGTGTATATATATGTAGGGAAAGTGTTGACCTATTTACAAGCATAGTGGATGTCAAGTTACAAGTGCTTGTCCTCCCATTGTGTGTATTTCCAAATCTAATATGAAATTGTGTGTACATACAATAATATTCAATCTTCCAAGTAAATGCACAGTCATCCAAGCCACAACGTGCCTTAGGCTGGCATTGTGGGACTCAGTCATTATGTTTCTATCCCTTATTCTCAGGCAAAAAGGGTGGGTTGTTGGAACAGTGTGTCCCATACCTCGACGCCAGTACAGGGTGGTAGGTTAGACAGGGGTGGCTCTGGACAATTCGACCAGCCAGTCGTGATTGATGGTGGTCCCTAAAGATAACCATTATGCAGCCAATTCAGTTATCTTTCCAAGTTCTTAAGTTTAAGGATGCAGTTAATGGATGTCATTTCGTTCAACCCCGGTTTCTGGTTGGCGTTTAGTCTTAACTGCCAGATCAATTCCTTTCTTTCCAGTTTAAGCGAGTCATAACCCCCTCTGATATCTCTAATCTGTTGGTCGATGACTCTGAACTTAAATTGGTGTCTAGCTAAAGCGTTGGTTGTCCTTTCAGTCCTGATACTGTATAAATGTTCATAGATCCTCTCCCTTAGTCTTCTATCGGTTTTCCCGATGTAGAAGGCTTGGCAGCAACAGCATTTAGCAAGGTATACTACCAGTTTACTATTGCAATCGAACTTAGAGAAAGATCTATATTTACAGTCCCTTATGACGAAGTTGACCCCTTCATCAATGCAGTAACAGTACTTGCACATTTGGCACTTGAACATGCCCAATCTAGTCGTATAAGGTTGCTTTGTTCCTTCCAAAAGCTCTTTTAGATTGGGTCCCCGTTTATAAATAATTTTGGGCCTCGTGGGGATAACATTTTGGAGGTCGTTGTCATTGGTCAAAAACTCCCAGTTCTTTAGTATTATGTTGTTAATTTTCGGGGAGTCAAAGCTGAATGTATAGCAAAAACTGCCATGGAAGTCTAAGTCAGTGGAAGTTCTACTGTCACTTCTGATTAACCCGGTGACGCTGGTTGGGTCATTGTTCAACAGTGGGACATAGATGTTCAAATCTCTCTTACGTTTGACCTCATCTGTGATCTCATTTAGTAAAGACCGAGGGTATCCTCGTGCCAGGAAAAATAGGTTTAAGGTCTGGCATTCGTCCAGGAAATCTTTGTTTTTACTAGACATACGCGCAGCCCTAACAAGTTGCCCCTTAACAACCGATCTCTTTTGGTGTACTGGATGGCAACTGGAGTAGTGCAACATGGAGTTCGAGTAAGTTTCCTTGCGATGTATTTTGGATACCCACATCCTGTTATCTAGGTCCTTACTTAGATCAATGTCCAGGTAGTCAATCCGGTTAGTGTTGTATTTGAACGTAAATTTGAGAAACCCGGTGGAATTATTTAGGTTTACCATCAAATTTTTGATTTCAAATTCTGAACCTTGATATATCATAAAGATGTCATCAAGAAATCTGGTGTAGAAACTTATTTTTGAGATGACATCCTCAGTTGCCAAAATGTTATTTCTCTCCCAATTAGCCATAACCAGATTTGTTATGCTTCCTCCACTAGGTGATCCCATGGCGACCCCTATTTTTTGGTGGTACAGGGATCCATCAAACATTAAATAGTTGTATGAAAGGACTGTATCCATTAGTTCACTAACTAATTGAATCTCCTCGTTGGGTGCCTTAAGTAGCTTTAACATGGCCCCTACCCACTCAATAGCTATATCGTGTGGGATTGATGAGTACAAGTCCTTAACATCAATGGTTACAAGTAGACTTTCTGGTTGAAAGACCACCAAGTTCATCGCCTCCAAAAACGACCATGAGTCCTTGGTGATTTGCTCTTCGCCTTTGTAGTATGCTATCAAGATGCTTGCTGCATGTATACGTAATGCTCTTCCTGCCATCAACCAATGGTCTCATGGGTGGCTTGTCAACGTCTTTATGTATTTTTGGAATCCCGAATAGTACCGCGGTTCTTGGAGTCTGTTGTTGTAAGTAGATGTAGGTATCTCTATCAATCCTGGCCTCAACATACAATTCTTCAATAAAGGCCTTAACTTTCTGGTGTGCCCCGTGCATTTCATTGATGGTGACCTTCGAGTAGCCTTCGCCATCCAGGATGGCATTCATCCTATTAGTATAGTCGTCGTTGGTCATTATCGTGACACCTCCTCCCTTATCCGGCTTCATTATTCGCACTTGGCCTTTTCTAAGGAGGGATAGTTCTTCTCTTTCATTTATACTTGTAGTCTGGCTTTTCAATTTGAGTTTAGTATTCTGTTTCATTAAGTTCCTCATGTCCATTTCAGTTATCTTTTCAAATAGCATTAACGATGGATGTAGGGGGGGATTATATTACACTGGACACATAGAGTTCGGACCTCCTGTTAAGTCCGTTTCCCAGTAGTAAGCTCATATTGAGTTTTCTTGTAAATAACTTCAAGTCAATTAAAGTGTTGGCCAGGTCAAAATGTGAGGTGGGCACATAAGTGTTACCCTTGGCCAGCAATTCGATAGTGTTATTACTGATAGTATGTTCAGTATAATTGAAAACTTTGAAGTCCCCACTACTATTTACCAAAATTTTGCAGCGGGTATTGTTGATAGATTCCACAACAACTTGGTCCCTTGGAGTCACCACCTCTTCCTCCTGCCTCCTTTTCTCCTGGTACCCGTTGGCCCCTGGTTGGAGGCCGCTGTTTGAAAATTATGTACCTGGGGTACTCCAATGTGGTTTCCACCCCTGTTGCCATTGTTGTTGTTGTTACCTGTAGTCTGGCCATTCCCCT
Organism: Protopterus annectens; assembly: GCF_019279795.1. Classification (NCBI taxonomy): domain Eukaryota; kingdom Metazoa; phylum Chordata; order Ceratodontiformes; family Protopteridae; genus Protopterus; species Protopterus annectens. The sequence continues at coordinate 327,459,366 of NC_056736.1, forward strand.
GGTTGGCCAGCCTCTCACTCCTTCTTAACCCCTCATTAAGGGGGGGTCCCACATAGTGGCCATTATCATAGAATTCCACATCACCATTGAGAGGATCGATAGTGGATTGTTGTCCATTGGCTTGTCCCCTTGTGTTGCCATCCCCTGGGGCAACCGGTATGGTATTCAGATGTTTCACTGGTTTGGGGTAAGCCACCCCGTTCTTGTAGTCATTGACGTCCCTAGTGATTTTTTTCTTTTTAGTCAGATTTAATTTAGAAAGGTGATCGTCAATGCTTTTGAAACACCTTTCATACTCATACTGGTATCTCCGAAAATCTATGTCACTCTTAATTGAAACGTCCAGTTCGTTAATTTCGTCCAACAAGGTGTTAATAGAAATCTGGTAGTGGTTGCTAAGTAACTCCAATAGTTCCAGCCCGTGCCTGTCAAAAAGATTGATAAGAGCTGTATGGAATGGGGACCCTTCGGTTAACCCGGCAGGGAACTGCCAATGCCTTAGTCCTTTTGGTACCACCTTTAATCTAATGCACTCACGAAAGTATGCAACCTCCAGTTGCAGCTTTCTTACCTTGAAAAGTTTTTCGTCAAAATTACTCAATTTCATTGATAGGTCCTGGCTTACCTCACTGTTCGTGTTCAGACTGCCGTTATGTTGTATATCCCCAAAAGAAAATTCACATTGTATCCAGGCCCCCAGTGTTGGTATCATAACTCCAGATCCGCCGACTCTTGTAGTGTCGGCAGGTCTATCGCTGGTATTTACCGTTGGTTCCTCATTGTTGTTGACTCCCTGTTCCAGTCCAACACGACCCAAATTAGCGTTCATATTGCTGCCATGTCCACCACTGCGTCTGTCCTGGCCATGTGCATTACCACTGTTCAGCGCTGTTATCGCCATCGTTGCCCCTTCGGTGGGGCCACTTCCAACATACCGTATTCCCCTTTGGTTCGCCGTGACCGACTCCACCTGTTGGGATAAACGGTCGACCTTCTGGGTCAAGAGTTCGATAAGGGTTGTTAAATTGCCACCGCTCCCGTTCGGAGTACTGCTCTGCAGGTCTTCGTTTAGCAGGTTAGGGCTGCCTGGTTCCATAATACAAAAAACAAACTAAGAAATGTCCAGACAAAACCGACCAGTAAATAGAAATAAGGCTCCAGGACCCTGCTCCGCTAAAATTGAAGTAGTTTAATGTGCTTAAAGCGCGATAAATAACCAATACACTTTTCGTCGGTTTACATACACCAACTTCTTCAGAAGCTAAAAACAGTGGTTCATACAAACACAAAGTTTAAATACCGTCACATGCACGGAGCACCCGCCATCAATTAATGTGATTTAGTTCGCCTAATGATGGTTGTCATAGTGACTAACCTTTCCAGGGCTTGCTTTACATACACAGCCATATCAAAACCAAAAATTCACAACGGCAAGTCAAGCTGGTAGTTTGTTCCGATTTCCCAAGGTTTAAAGTGTCAGGACAGTAGTCTAAAAACATAAAAAATTGCATAAACATAGCACATTCAGACAGATGGTCCCTTACTTACTTAATAGATGCATTGTCATAGAAAAAAGGCATCATCTTAGATAAGGAATATGTTTAAAATTATTAAAAGTCATTAAGACAGACTATGTTATATTACACTAGCTAGTTGGGTGGGTGTGGTGTCCAAACAATTGGTAATTCTCTCACTAAAGTAAAAACCCAAGTTCAATGTAACAAGGATAACCCATGCATTCATTTAAAATGCTATAGAATATTAGGTTGTGTGATGTTTTAAGTTTAGGGCAATGGCACCAAGCAAAAATGCAAACAGCTGTAAGATAGTGCCCTTTCATAGTGAAATACCCACGGCTGTACTATTTAGACCACCAATCGTGTTATCCAAGGCTCCACTGACTTAGACTTCCATGGCAGTTTTTGCTATACATTTAGCTTTGACTCCCCGAAAATTAACAACATAATACTAAAGAACTGGGAGTTTTTGACCAATGACAATGACCTCCAAAATGTTGTCCCCACGAGGCCCAAAATTATTTATAAACGGGGACCCAATCTAAAAGAGCTTTTGGAAGGAACAAAGCAACCTTATACGACTAGATTGGGCATGTTCAAGTGCCAAATGTGCAAGTACTGTTACTGCATTGATGAAGGGGTCAACTTCGTCATAAGGGACTGTAAATATAGATCTTTCTCTAAGTTCGATTGCAACAGTAAACTGGTAGTATACCTTGCTAAATGCTGTTGCTGCTACATCGGGAAAACCGATAGAAGACTAAGGGAGAGGATCTATGAACATTTATACAGTATCAGGACTGAAAGGACAACCAACGCTTTAGCTAGACACGTACTGGACAATGCCGGCCACCAATTTAAGTTCAGAGTCATCGACCAACAGATTAGAGATATCAGAGGGGGTTATGACTCGCTTAAACTGGAAAGAAAGGAATTGATCTGGCAGTTAAGACTAAACGCCAACCAGAAACTGGGGTTGAACGAAATGACATCCATTAACTGCATCCTTAAACTTAAGAACTTGGAAAGATAACTGAATTGGCTGCATAATGGTTATCTTTAGCGACCACCATCAATCACGACTGGCTGGTCGAATTGCCCAGAGCCACCCCTGTCTAACCTACCACCCTGTACTGGCGTCGAGGTATGGGACACACTGTTCCAACAACCCACCCTTTTTGCCTGAGAATAAGGGATAGAAACATAATGACTGAGTCCCACAACGCCAGCCTAAGGCACGTTGTGGCTTGGATGACTGTGCATTTACTTGGAAGACTGAATGGGACACACTGTTCCAACAACCCACCCTTTTTGCCTGAGAATAAGGGATAGAAACATAATGACTGAGTCCCACAACGCCAGCCTAAGGCACGTTGTGGCTTGGATGACTGTGCATTTACTTGGAAGATTGAATATTATTGTATGTACACACAATTTCATATTAGATTTGGAAATACACACAATGGGAGGACAAGCACTTGTAACGTCCACTATGCTTGTAAATAGGTCAACACTTTCATATATACACACCTTTTACAACTTATCAGCCTTGGATAACACGATTGGTGGTCTAAATAGTACAGCCGTGGGTATTTCACTATGAAAGGGCACTATCTTACAGCTGTTTGCATTTTTGCTTGGTGCCATTGCCCTAAACTTAAAACATCACACAACCTAATATTCTATAGCATTTTAAATGAATGCATGGGTTATCCTTGTTACATTGAACTTGGGTTTTTACTTTAGTGAGAGAATTACCAATTGTTTGGACACCACGCCCACCCAACTAGCTAGTGTAATATAACATAGTTTGTCTTAATGACTTTTAATAATTTTAAACATATTCCTTATCTAAGATGATGCCTTTTTTCTATGACAATGCATCTATTAAGTAAGTAAGGGACCATCTGTCTGAATGTGCTATGTTTATGCAATTTTTTATGTTTTTAGACTACTGTCCTGACACTTTAAACCTTGGGAAATCGGAGCAAACTACCAGCTTGACTTGCCGTTGTGAATTTTTGGTTTTGATATGGCTGTGTATGTAAAGCAAGCCCTGGAAAGGTTAGTCACTATGACAACCATCATTAGGCGAACTAAATCACGTTAATTGATGGCGGGTGCTCCGTGCATGTGACAGTATTTAAACTTTGTGTTTGTATGAACCACTGTTTTTAGCTTCTGAAGAAGTTGGTGTATGTAAACCGACGAAAAGTGTATTGGTTATTTATCGCGCTTTAAGCACATTAAACTACTTCAATTTTAGCGGAGCAGGGTCCTGGAGCCTTATTTCTATTTAAAGATATAAAGAAATGTGACATAAAAAATGCCGTAGCCAAACATGTCATGAACAATATAGGACATTCTTTTGTTTTTAGAGTGCTACAGATCATTACACCTTGTGCTAGAGAGGGGGATATTTTCAATGATCTAGAGAATATAGAGCTGTCCTGGATTCTCAAGTTAAAGGCTCAATATAGCCCAGGTTTAAACCAATACGTGAGTGTAAGGGCTCCCCTGAAAGCACGCAGTGTTCAGTGAAGATGCCCTACAGAGAATTTGAACGTATATATGTCTTTTATACATCAGGAACCTCAGCTGTTGTAATATGCCTTTATATAAACAGTATAGCTTTTCGAGCACCTTAGCAGGTTACACATTAACTTCTTAAATATAATGTTAGCGTTCTTTTATCTTGAACACATCTATGTTGTGCTCTATTTATTATTCTTGCTTGTACATATATATATATTTACATCTTTTTGTGTGATGTTTGCATAACAGTTAGTTCATTTACACATTTCATTTCATTCAACATATTTATCAATTTCATCAATTTACCAATTTATTTATTCATGTATTTAATCATTAATATATTTATTATTACTGATGTTTTTTAGTATAGACTTCCATATATACATACACTTCTACATATTGAATATTTTTTCAATATTCTTCGCATGTTACGTATTTATTTGTTATTTTTCATATCTTGTATATCTCTATATATATATTCCATACCTGCGTTTTTTAACTACATCATATATTATATATTACATTTTAACTACATCATATATTATATATTACATTTTATTTTATTTTTCCTGCTGTTTTAGAGCTTTTACAGTTCATATACACATATATCAGAATTTTACATATACTTTTCACATACACTAATTTTATGAATTTCATTGGTTTATTTTCATTAGTTCATTTTAGCACGATGATTAACTATTGTCTATTTTCTATGTTTAAGACATGAATACAGTACAACGTTCATATGACTTATGTTTTAATATATGCAATCCTAATACATATGTTTACACTAACTTTCATGGTTATACCTAGTCGCCCTCATACCGATGAGGTTTTTGTTTTTTGTTTTTGTCCATACATCTAGTTTATTATGTGTTTTGACTTCACCTTTAATATATAACACATATTTCATTACACAGTTGCAGTCTGCGAGATTTTAGACGCACAGGCAGTTTCATACAGAAGAGAAGTTGGTCCCTTTGTACAATGAGTTTATTTTATTTTACACAGTGTTTTTACTCTACTCCATTCTATACTTTTTGACATTGCAGTTGATCATTACATTTCTTCAGGCTGTAGTCTTTACAGATTTCTTTGAGTTGTTACAACTAATATCAGTTGGTTAAACATCGTATGACTCTCATATCGTATACATTTTGCGTTTAGTAATTAACTTGCTAGAGTGAATGCCTTGAGCATTCTTGTATATGCCTCAGCAGTTTTTTGTGCTATATGGTTTTATGTAAAGAGTTTTTAGAATATTTTAAAAGCTTCAGATAGTAGTTTTTATAGTTCATTTTATTAAAAGCCTTAGAAATGGGCTTCTTACACCATATTATTCTATGCTTTTATGTACTACGTATCTGAATGCACAGATTTGTTTTAATGCTTTGTTTCACTTTAACTTAATTTGATTGCTTGATTACTTGATTGTTTAATTAAAGGATAGGTTTTAATATATATATTTGCAACCTGATGAATGCACTATTATGGATCTGAAGAAGCGTGCTTGATGTACGCGAAAGCACTTGTCCGTTAATAAATATTTCCATTTATTGTGGTGGTCCGTCTCCAGTGTTTCTACTTCATTTTTCTTACATCTTTGTACTTTTGGAGCAGACCTTCAGGAAACAGCGACTTTGTGTTTTCATTGATATTATATTAGTGATTGCTGCATGATACAAACTGTGGGCATATTACATAAGTAATCAATGCAATATGTAAATCATGGGCATATTACATTAGTGAATCCTGTATTATAAGCATTCAAGCCATACAGTTTGCAGGACTGCATATCCTTGTCTTACTTTCAGTCCTCATAGTTTGCATCCTGCCACCCTTCTCAGGTACTTCATCTCCATCACCTCTAACTTCAACTTTTCTGCCATCACTGAACAGGTTTCTGCACTATACAGTAGTACTTGTTGTGCAACTGGTTTGTACACCTTACTTTGAGTTTCTTTGGCATTCGTCTGTTATACACTACCTCTGACACTCTTACTCCCCCCAGTCTAAATGTAACCTCCTCATTTAGACTTCCCTTCTACTCAGCCACACCCTCTCACATACTTAAAGCATTATGATGTTAACTCCTTCCATTATTTTCCTTTTATCTCATTTCTCAGCTTCTTATGATCTCCACCATTTGCTGGCGTTACAACTGTCTTATCTGTACTCAGTTTCATCACAGGCTTAAGAGAAAAATGTCTCACTGCTTCTTCACAGTCAGCAGATAAAGAAGTTCACAGTATAGGCTGGAGTGTACAGCCTAACACTGACCTGGAAGACTATAATAGGACATGGAACTTCTGCAGCAACGTCTGAGGAAAAGATTATGAGAGATTTCTGACAGATAAACATCATAATGCTCCTTCAGTCTGCGTATGCCCTCTAGTTGAGTCAATGTTCTCTATACATCTTCCTTCATTTGCTCCTGTCTGTGCAGATCAGAAAGCTTGTGACAATACCAGCATTTCAGGATTGCTGTACAAATAGGACCTTCAGGTATTAGGGTAAATATAGCCAGAATACACAAAACAACCTCATTATAGGTTTGTATCTACTGTTTTGGGCCATTCGTACTGTCCTTTACTAGGATATCTTTAAACTCCCATCACAAGAATGAAGTCTTTATGAGTAGCATTTTTTTAATACCTGAATATGTTTACCTGAATATCAGATAACATTACAGGTAGAGTTTCAAGACTTAAAAAAAAAGAAGCAAATAATGTCTATGCCTTGAAAATGGTTCCATCATCGGTGCTAATGGGAATACTAAGTCCAATAAGAGCCCACATATATGGGTATTAGTAGAAATTTCCTTAACAAAGCCTAATTCCTTCTCAGTTTAGATGAATTCCATAGCAAATGCATTGCTTTCTTCATCAGCCTAAGCATTAGTGCCACCCCAGACCATCCAGTGTGGGTGACCAGATGTAATTCAAAGAAGGTGACAAAACTCTGGCAAGAAATCGCCAAGTTAACAGGCAGATGATAAATAAAGAGGAGCCTTCAATTTGTTCCTGCAACATAGTCCAAGTTGAAGGAGTTGGTGACCCTGCTTCAAATAAAGCATAAAAGCCAGCAGCAACTTTGATGTCAATCTTGCATAGTTGCAGCACCGAATCATAGAAAAACATAGTAGAATATACCAGTCAAGTAATGGTAGAGTTCCTATCAGGCCATAGTTCTATGATAACTATCAACTCTATCTCTTACAACAAGTTGGAAACTATTTCATCTTATTGCAGATCATAGTGGCATTCATTAACAGTGCCCCAGATAGGCCATTTCAGAAAAGAGCCTGCTCTTTAGATGGTTAATGGATTCCGCAGACATCATTCAGAAATGAGACATGTTATACTCTGTGTGATTTCACTCCACAAGCCCTAAACAGTTCCCCTCAACAATCTGTGACATCAAGACTTTTATCACCTGCCCTTTAGTCCACAAGAATGCCATAATGCCTGCAGTCACTTACCTCTGCAGAGGATTTTTTTTTTGCTGTTGTTAAAAAAAGAAAATGGTAGGTATGATAAGGTTACTATCTTAAGAAAAGCGCATTGTGGTCAACACACAAAATAAAATGTAAAAATGGTAGGTGTGATAAGGTTACCATCTTAAGAAAAGATCATTGTGGTCAACACACAAAATAAAATGTAAAAATGGTAGGTGTGATAAGGTTACTATCTTAAGAAAAGCTCATTGTGGTCAACACACAAAATAAAATGTAAAAATGGTAGGTGTGATAAGGTTACTATCTTAAGAAAAGCTCATTGTGGTCAGCACACAAAATAAAATGTAAAAATGGTAGGTGTGATAAGGTTACTATCTTAAGAAAAGCTCATTGTGGTCAATACACAAAATAAAATGTAAAAATGGTAGGTGTGATAAGGTTACTATCTTAAGAAAAGCTCATTGTGGTCATCACACAAAATAAAATGTAAAAATGGTAGGTGTGATAAGGTTACTATCTTAAGAAAAGCTCATTGTGGTCAACACACAAAATAAAATGTAAAAATGGTAGGTGTGATAAGGTTACTATCTTAAGAAAAGCTCATTGTGGTCAACACACAAAATAAAATGTAAAAATGGTAGGTGTGATAAGGTTACTATCTTAAGAAAAGCTCATTGTGGTCAACACACAAAATAAAATGTAAAAATGGTAGGTGTGATAAGGTTACTATCTTAAGAAAAGCTCATTGTGGTCAACACACAAAATAAAATGTAAAAATGGTAGGTGTGATAAGGTTACTATCTTAAGAAAAGCTCATTGTGGTCAACACACAAAATAAAATGTAAAAATGGTAGGTGTGATAAGGTTACTATCTTAAGAAAAGCTCATTGTGGTCAACACACAAAATAAAATGTAAAAATGGTAGGTGTGATAAGGTTACTATCTTAAGAAAAGCTCATTGTGGTCAACACACAAAATAAAATGTAAAAATGGTAGGTGTGATAAGGTTACTATCTTAAGAAAAGCTCATTGTGGTCAACACACAAAATAAAATGTAAAAATGGTAGGTGTGATAAGGTTACTATCTTAAGAAAAGCTCATTGTGGTCAACACACAAAATAAAATGTAAAAATGGTAGGTGTGATAAGGTTACTATCTTAAGAAAAGCTCATTGTGGTCAACACACAAAATAAAATGTAAAAATGGTAGGTGTGATAAGGTTACTATCTTAAGAAAAGCTCATTGTGGTCAACACACAAAATAAAATGTAAAAATGGTAGGTGTGATAAGGTTACTATCTTAAGAAAAGCTCATTGTGGTCAACACACAAAATAAAATGTAAAAATGGTAGGTGTGATAAGGTTACTATCTTAAGAAAAGCTCATTGTGGTCAACACACAAAATAAAATGTAAAATGGTAGGTGTGATAAGGTTACTATCTTAAGAAAAGCTCATTGTGGTCAACACACAAAATAAAATGTAAAAATGGTAGGTGTGATAAGGTTACTATCTTAAGAAAAGCTCATTGTGGTCAACACACAAAATAAAATGTAAAAATGGTAGGTGTGATAAGGTTACTATCTTAAGAAAAGCTCATTGTGGTCAACACACAAAATAAAATGTAAAAATGGTAGGTGTGATAAGGTTACTATCTTAAGAAAAGCTCATTATGGTCAACACACAAAATAAAATGTAAAAATGGTAGGTGTGATAAGGTTACTATCGTAAGAAAAGCTCATTGTGGTCAACACACAAAATAAAATGTAAAAATGGTAGGTGTGATAAGGTTACTATCTTAAGAAAAGCTCATTGTGGTCAACACACAAAATAAAATGTAAAAATGGTAGGTGTGATAAGGTTACTATCTTAAGAAAAGTTCATTGTGGTCAAAACACAAAATAAAGTGTAAAATGGTAGGTGTGATAAGGTTACTATCTTAAGAAAAGCTCATTGTGGTCAACACACAAAATAAAATGTAAAAATGGTAGGTGTGATAAGGTTACTATCTTAAGAAAAGCTCATTGTGGTCAACACACAAAATAAAATGTAAAAATGGTAGGTGTGATAAGGTTACTATCTTAAGAAAAGCTCATTGTGGTCAACACACAAAATAAAATGTAAAATGGTAAGTGTGATAAGGTTACTATCTTAAGAAAAGCTCATTGTGGTCAACACACAAAATAAAATGTAAAAATGGTAGGTGTGATAAGGTTACTATCTTAAGAAAAGCTCATTGTGGTCAACACACAAAATAAAATGTAAAAATGGTAGGTGTGATAAGGTTACTATCTTAAGAAAAAGCTCATTGTGGTCAACACACAAAATAAAATGTAAAATGGTAGGTGTGATAAGGTTACTATCTTAAGAAAAGCTCATTGTGGTCAACACACAAAATAAAATGTAAAAATGGTAGGTGTGATAAGGTTACTATCTTAAGAAAAGCTCATTGTGGTCAACACACAAAATAAAATGTAAAAATGGTAGGTGTGATAAGGTTACTATCTTAAGAAAAGCTCATTGTGGTCAACACACAAAATAAAATGTAAAAATGGTAGGTGTGATAAGGTTACTATCTTAAGAAAAGCTCATTGTGGTCAACACACAAAATAAAATGTAAAAATGGTAGGTGTGATAAGGTTACTATCTTAAGAAAAGCTCATTGTGGTCAACACACAAAATAAAATGTAAAATGGTAGGTGTGATAAGGTTACTATCTTAAGAAAAGCTCATTGTGGTCAACACACAAAATAAAATGTAAAATGGTAGGTGTGATAAGGTTACTATCTTAAGAAAAGCTCATTGTGGTCAACACACAAAATAAAATGTAAAAATGGTAGGTGTGATAAGGTTACTATCTTAAGAAAAGCTCATTGTGGTCAACACACAAAATAATATGTAAAATGGTAGGTGTGATAAGGTTACTATCTTAAGAAAAGCTCATTGTGGTCAACACACAAAATAAAATGTAAAAATGGTAGGTGTGATAAGGTTACTATCTTAAGAAAAGCTCATTGTGGTCAACACACAAAATAAAATGTAAAAATGGTAGGTGTGATAAGGTTACTATCTTAAGAAAAGCTCATTGTGGTCAACACACAAAATAAAATGTAAAAATGGTAGGTGTGATAAGGTTACTATCTTAAGAAAAGCTCATTGTGGTCAACACACAAAATAAAATGTAAAAATGGTAGGTGTGATAAGGTTACTATCTTAAGAAAAGCTCATTGTGGTCAACACACAAAATAAAATGTAAAAATGGTAGGTGTGATAAGGTTACTATCTTAAGAAAAGCTCATTGTGGTCAACACACAAAATAAAATGTAAAAATGGTAGGTGTGATAAGGTTACTATCTTAAGAAAAGCTCATTGTGGTCAACACACAAAATAAAATGTAAAAATGGTAGGTGTGATAAGGTTACTATCTTAAGAAAAGCTCATTGTGGTCAACACACAAAATAAAATGTAAAATGGTAGGTGTGATAAGGTTACTATCTTAAGAAAAGCTCATTGTGGTCAACACACAAAATAAAATGTAAAAATGGTAGGTGTGATAAGGTTACTATCTTAAGAAAAGCTCATTGTGGTCAACACACAAAATAAAATGTAAAAATGGTAGGTGTGATAAGGTTACTATCTTAAGAAAAGCTCATTGTGGTCAACACACAAAATAAAATGTAAAAATGGTAGGTGTGATAAGGTTACTATCTTAAGAAAAGCTCATTGTGGTCAACACACAAAATAAAATGTAAAATGGTAGGTGTGATAAGGTTACTATCTTAAGAAAAGCTCATTGTGGTCAACACACAAAATAAAATGTAAAAATGGTAGGTGTGATAAGGTTACTATCTTAAGAAAAGCTCATTGTGGTCAACACACAAAATAAAATGTAAAAATGGTAGGTGTGATAAGGTTACTATCTTAAGAAAAGCTCATTGTGGTCAACACACAAAATAAAATGTAAAAATGGTAGGTGTGATAAGGTTACTATCTTAAGAAAAGCTCATTGTGGTCAACACACAAAATAAAATGTAAAATGGTAGGTGTGATAAGGTTACTATCTTAAGAAAAGCTCATTGTGGTCAACACACAAAATAAAATGTAAAAATGGTAGGTGTGATAAGGTTACTATCTTAAGAAAAGCTCATTGTGGTCAACACACAAAATAAAATGTAAAAATGGTAGGTGTGATAAGGTTACTATCTTAAGAAAAGCTCATTGTGGTCAACACACAAAATAAAATGTAAAATGGTAGGTGTGATAAGGTTACTATCTTAAGAAAAGCTCATTGTGGTCAACACACAAAATAAAATGTAAAAATGGTAGGTGTGATAAGGTTACTATCTTAAGAAAAGCTCATTGTGGTCAACACACAAAATAAAATGTAAAAATGGTAGGTGTGATAAGGTTACTATCTTAAGAAAAGCTCATTGTGGTCAACACACAAAATAAAATGTAAAAATGGTAGGTGTGATAAGGTTACTATCTTAAGAAAAGCTCATTGTGGTCAACACACAAAATAAAATGTAAAATGGTAGGTGTGATAAGGTTACTATCTTAAGAAAAGCTCATTGTGGTCAACACACAAAATAAAATGTAAAAATGGTAAGTGTGATAAGGTTACTATCTTAAGAAAAGCTCATTGTGGTCAACACACAAAATAAAATGTAAAATGGTAGGTGTGATAAGGTTACTATCTTAAGAAAAGCTCATTGTGGTCAACACACAAAATAAAATGTAAAAATGGTAGGTGTGATAAGGTTACTATCTTAAGAAAAGCTCATTGTGGTCAACACACAAAATAAAATGTATAAATGGTAGGTGTGATAAGGTTACTATCTTAAGAAAAGCTCATTGTGGTCAACACACAAAATAAAATGTAAAAATGGTAGGTGTGATAAGGTTACTATCTTAAGAAAAGCTCATTGTGGTCAACACACAAAATAAAATGTAAAAATGGTAGGTGTGATAAGGTTACTATCTTAAGAAAAGCTCATTGTGGTCAACACACAAAATAAAATGTAAAAATGGTAGGTGTGATAAGGTTACTATCTTAAGAAAAGCTCATTGTGGTCAACACACAAAATAAAATGTAAAAATGGTAGGTGTGATAAGGTTACTATCTTAAGAAAAGCTCATTGTGGTCAACACACAAAATAAAATGTAAAAATGGTAGGTGTGATAAGGTTACTATCTTAAGAAAAGCTCATTGTGGTCAACACACAAAATAAAATGTAAAATGGTAGGTGTGATAAGGTTACTATCTTAAGAAAAGCTCATTGTGGTCAACACACAAAATAAAATGTAAAAATGGTAGGTGTGATAAGGTTACTATCTTAAGAAAAGCTCATTATGGTCAACACACAAAATAAAATGTAAAAATGGTAGGTGTGATAAGGTTACTATCTTAAGAAAAGCTCATTATGGTCAACACACAAAATAAAATGTAAAATGGTAGGTGTGATAAGGTTACTATCTTAAGAAAAGCTCATTGTGGTCAACACACAAAATAAAATGTAAAAATGGTAGGTGTGATAAGGTTACTATCTTAAGAAAAGCTCATTGTGGTCAACACACAAAATAAAATGTAAAAATGGTAGGTGTGATAAGGTTACTATCTTAAGAAAAGCTCATTGTGGTCAAAACACAAAATAAAGTGTAAAAATGGTAGGTGTGATAAGGTTACTATCTTAAGAAAAGCTCATTGTGGTCAACACACAAAATAAAATGTAAAAATGGTAGGTGTGATAAGGTTACTATCTTAAGAAAAGCTCATTGTGGTCAACACACAAAATAAAATGTAAAAATGGTAGGTGTGATAAGGTTACTATCTTAAGAAAAGCTCATTGTGGTCAACACACAAAATAAAATGTAAAAATGGTAGGTGTGATAAGGTTACTATCTTAAGAAAAGCTCATTGTGGTCAACACACAAAATAAAGTGTAAAATGGTAGGTGTGATAAGGTTACTATCTTAGGAAAAGCTCACTGTGGTCAACACACAAAATAAAGTGTAAAATGGTAGGTGTGATAAGGTTACTATCTTAAGAAAAGCTCATTGTGGTCAACACACAAAATAAAATGTAAAAATGGTAGGTGTGATAAGGTTACTATCTTAAGAAAAGCTCATTGTGGTCAACACACAAAATAAAATGTAAAATGGTAGGTGTGATAAGGTTACTATCTTAAGAAAAGCTCATTGTGGTCAACACACAAAATAAAATGTAAAAATGGTAGGTGTGATAAGGTTACTATCTTAAGAAAAGCTCATTGTGGTCAACACACAAAATAAAATGTAAAAATGGTAGGTGTGATAAGGTTACTATCTTAAGAAAAGCTCATTATGGTCAACACACAAAATAAAATGTAAAAATGGTAGGTGTGATAAGGTTACTATCTTAAGAAAAGCTCATTGTGGTCAACACACAAAATAAAATGTAAAAATGGTAGGTGTGATAAGGTTACTATCTTAAGAAAAGCTCATTGTGGTCAACACACAAAATAAAATGTAAAAATGGTAGGTGTGATAAGGTTACTATCTTAAGAAAAGCTCATTGTGGTCAACACACAAAATAAAATGTAAAAATGGTAGGTGTGATAAGGTTACTATCTTAAGAAAAGCTCATTGTGGTCAACACACAAAATAAAATGTAAAAATGGTAGGTGTGATAAGGTTACTATCTTAAGAAAAGCTCATTGTGGTCAACACACAAAATAAAATGTAAAAATGGTAGGTGTGATAAGGTTACTATCTTAAGAAAAGCTCATTGTGGTCAACACACAAAATAAAATGTAAAAATGGTAGGTGTGATAAGGTTACTATCTTAAGAAAATCTCATTGTGGTCTACACACAAAATAAAGTGTAAAAATGGTAGGTGTGATAAGGTTACTATCTTAAGAAAAGCTCATTGTGGTCAACACACAAAATAAAGTGTAAAAATGGTAGGTGTGATAAGGTTACTATCTTAAGAAAAGCTCATTGTGGTCAACACACAAAATAAAGCGTAAAAATGGTAGGTGTGATAAGGTTACTATCTTAAGAAAAGCTAATTGTGGTCAACACACAAAATAAAGTGTAAAAATGGTAGGTGTGATAAGGTTACTATCTTAGGAAAAGCTCATTATGGTCAACACACAAAATAAAGTGTAAAACAATAGGACTTAATATGACAGAGAAGGCTTAAAATTAGCCAGCTTAAACAGAATGTGTAAGCAGATACATTTATGACAAAATTACATAGTTGAATAGGTTACATTTAGGTACAATCTGATAATACATATAGGTATCAGACTGAAATATGATCTAAATAGTCCCATAAAACATATTAAACATTAAGTCAAGTGCACAGGCACCTAAAATGAAGCTAAATGACAGTTATAGTGCTACAATAAATCTACCGATTAAGGCTGTTAAAGACGCAGAGAAATGCAGGACTAGGTAATACATCCTGTCCCAACTGTAAACTGTCAGTGCAGTTATATTAACCAGTTTGGTTGACATAGTTCAGATTGTGATGAAACAGACCAAAGCAAGCAGTGTGAAATAAAAGTAGCTGTTTAATAGGTTACTTGTTAAGTTCTGTATGTGACTTAGTGTCTTAAACTCCTGTACAATACTTTTGCTGGAAGCCAGATCCCTCTGATAGCTTATAATTTAATTGTTAGCATCTCATAATAAATCAAACAATTTTAAGGAGGTAACATTGTTTAATTTATTAAGCGATATTAAGGAGGTAATCTCTGATATCCACAGATAGTGTGTGTGTGTGTGTGTGTGTGTGTGTGTGTGTGTGTGTGTGTGTGTGTGTGTGTGTGTGTGTGTGTGTGCGCGTTTGTGTATAAATACATACAAATACATGTGAGAGATGCAACTATATACACACAAATACATGTGAGAGATGCAACTATATAGCCAAACTGGAGGCTGAACTCTCTCATCTCAGGACTGGCAAGACCAGACAGGAGGAGAAGGTAACCACACACACACCAAACCCAGTCCCACATAAACCTACCACAACTGCAAACCAAACATATAATAACACAAAGACATACTCGGAGGCTCTAAAAAAAAAACTTACCAAAACAACAGAGGCTCCCAAAGCAGACACCCAAAAATCCACCACCTCAAAACATAACACATGCAACACATACTTCAATAAATTAGTGTGTCAAACAATCACAGCCTTTAAGGCCAAACACCATGCCTGATGCACTAGTAATAGGTGACTCTATAGTCAGATGCAATGACGTTCCACTTACCAGGCTAAACAAGGAGAGGGTAATGGTGAGCTGCTTATCGGGAGCTAGGATCCACCACATAACACACGCACTCAGGTAACTCCAAAGCAAGTACAAATATAACTCCGTCATTGTCCATGCCGGAGTGAATGGCCTGAGACGTACCTCCCTGGACTACATGAAAAGAGACTTAGAGGAGCTCTCTGATTATGTAGCCCAGGCTGTTATGACCCTGACCCTGAGCAGCATCTTGCCCTCACCAAGAATGATGCCACAATACAAAGACAAGATGATCAGCTTTAATAATTGGCTCAAATACTGGTGTCATTCTAGGGGGATCCAATGTCTGTCTGCTTGGGATGACATGCTGGACAAGCCACGTTGCTTCGCAAGGGACGGCTTGCATCTGTCACGACTGGGCTTCCGGATGTTGGCTAAGGCTCTTGCCTCCCTCATAGTGCCTTTTTTAGGCACTGCTCAAAAGACAAACCCACCTCCTTAGAAAACAAAAATGGAAAAAAATTAAGGGTAATGCTGCTCAACGCCAGAAGTCTAAATCTCAAGATGCAGGCTCTCGAAGCACTCCTCAGTATGGAGAACATCGATGTCTGTGCAGTAACTGAAACCTGGTTCAAGGCTCCTGAGAGCACCCCAGCACTACCAGGCTATACCTCGTATCATGCTTTTCGGCCCCAAAACTTGGGCCAAACCAAAAAGGAGGGGGAGTGTCCATATTCATCAAGGACACCCACACCTCCAGGTTAGTGGCAACACATGAAGCATCAGAGACCATCCAGGTGCAACTAACCGTAGGCAAAACTGCTATACAACTGGTAGCATGTTACAGTCCACCCTCCCAATCTCAGGAACCCCACTCAGCCTTCCTGAAGACATTGGAGGATATGAATGTCTCACCAAACACCATCATATTGGGAGACTTCAACTACCCTAACATAGACTGGGTGCATTATTCTAGCCCAAACACCCTAGCCTAAAGGTTCCTGGAATTCATAAATTCAAATGCAATGGAGCAGCTAGTCACCTTTCCCACAAGGGGAGATAATATACTAGACCTGATCATCACAAGCATGGGGACAAAGTGCTCCACACCAGAAGTATACCCCTCACTAGTGAGATCTGACCACAAACTAATCACCCTGGATATACATATCCCACCTCCACCCCCAACACAAATGATTACAGTGAAAAACTTCTCAAAAGCCGACTTTACACTTCTTAAAACTGAGATGGTATTCTTTAAGCCCACTGGGCCAGTGGAAACCACATCCCACAATGCAGAATCCTTCACAAATGCTTTCTACGGACATCTCCAAGAATGCATGGATCATGCAATCCAAAATAAAACCAAAACCCTCTCCATCAAGGGCAGGCATCCTGTCTGGTGGACCCAAGCCATAAACAAATTGTATAACAAAAGAAGGAAGTTACTTCACGACAGAGCTAAATCCCATAAAGAGAAGGCATCTCTGATCAGCACTAGTAGAAAGCTACGTTCTCTCATAAAAACATCCAAGGCCAACTTTGAGATAAAAATCGCTATGGACACTAAAGATAACCACAAGGCCTTCTTCAGCTATGTTATAAACCTGGGCGGAAATCCTCAGATATGTTCAGAGTTAGTTCACAATGACAAAAAATACACTGAACCCACAGATATTGCCAACATTCTGGCAGACAGGTTCAGTGCAAATTTCTCCCCTCCCTCACCCCCAAAAGAAGAAATACTTATCCCAGCTGAATGTAAACTCCCTGTCATCTCAGATGTCCAGGTGAGAACTGCCCTCAGCAAAGCCAAAAACACAGCATCAATGGGACCTGATGGTATCCCGGGTTGCGTGCTACGTGAACTCCAAGAGGAGCTAAACCCGCACATAAAAATGCTATTTAACCTAAGCCTTACTACAGGATATGTACCTGACCACTGGCGTACAGCAACAGTTGTCCCACTCCACAAAGGAGGCACCTCTACAGACCCTGGTAACTACCGCCCCATAAGCTTAACCAGCCTGGTCTGAAAAGCTGTGGAAAGAATTATTATGGAACTCATAAACAGAGACATTGGGGACTTACAGA